>NC_142930.1:30236835-30329335 GCF_046866305.1 Octopus bimaculoides | reverse complement strand
TTCTACCGTGCTACGCATTTTCCTACAACAAATGTTCCTGCCTATAATTTCCTGCTTATATTTCTTATATGTCTCCGATGATGGAATGTCCAGTATATGGAACCTTGGATCAATAAAATAATCGAGTAGTTGGGATATCCCAGAAACAGCTGTTACAGACTGTATCTATTAATTCTACTTGCATTGCATTAGCATAAAATCTTTTAAATTAAACTAAACGAAATAAATTTAAATGCTTTAGTCCTGCCTTGAATAATTATTTTCTTCTTCTTACTTGCACGACTCTATTCTTTGTTTCTTTGTTTGTTTGTTTCTTTCATGCTCGATTCCCTCCTCTTTTCCCTTCACTGTGTCCCTGTCATTTTTTCTCGTCCATCCTTAATTCTTCTGTCCCTCTCTCTCTTCTCTCCCCATGTGACCGGTGTTCGGCCAAGCCTGGCCCTTCTTTCTTGGTTCGGCCTCTGTCCGTGCAACATATATATTCCTCCCCGTGCCTGTAAAATTTTGTATCCCTGCCGTAAAGCTTTATTTCCACACACGCCAGCTTAATTTAATTCGTCCATAGTCGAAAGACACCTGTTGTTATGTCCTGTATTTGTGTAACATTCTCCGTTTTTTTTCGTCCTTGTTTTCGTATGCATTCGCTGCTTTCTTCCAAGGAATCTAATGCTCTTAGCATAGTTTTTCTTTGGGTCTGGTCAGATTAAAGCATTCTCAAGTATAACCAGCCGAAATTGCAAAGATAATCTGGAACTCGACTGAGGAAAGAAAACTCCGAATGACCCGTCCTTGTTTTCTTTGTATCGTCTATCTGGATGTTTTGTTGTCCCCTTTTTGTGTCACCTGTCTGGATGTTTTGCGTTCTTGTCCTATTTTGTATTATATATATATATATATATATATATATATATATATATATATATATATATATATATATACAATAGGTGCAGGCGTGGCTGTGTAGTAGCAAGTGTTCTTCCCAATTGCATGGTCCCTGGTTCAGTCCCACAGCGTAATACCTTGAGCAAGTGAATTCTACTATAGCCTGACGCTGACCAAAGCCTTCTGAGTGGATTTGGTAGACGGAAATTGAAAGAAGCCTGACGTGCATATACATTCATATATATATATATATATATATATATATATATATATATATATATATATATATATATATATATATATATGGGAGAATATACAAAAAATAACAACAGACGAGGACAGGTGGTGTAAATAACAAAAGTATATATTAGTATGACGCTCGGGAATACGGAAAGTCTTTGACGTTTCGAGCTACGCTCTTCAACAGAAAGAATACGGAGACAAGGAGAAAAACACGGAGAAAAAAAATTGAAACATGATTTTAAAAGTCGATAAATGTTCAGTAAGTCACAACATTACGGTAAGATGCAGTTGCGTGTTGCTAAGCATATCTCGTCCCTCTTCACCGTGTTTGGCATTACGAATTACCCCCAAATGAGAGCTATATGTTTCTCTTTAGGATCACATCTGGAGAAAGGACATCGAAACAGATCCCATTATCACAGTGTCTGCTGATCGAACTCTGTCATACAGACGCTCTATCAACTCTGGCACACATTTAAGACTCAGCATTGTTTCTCATACTCCTCTTTGTTACTGTTTCTAAGACAGCCTGTGAGGGAATTTTTTAAGATCATTTCATAAGATCTTTGCTGTTTACATTTTTCTAAAGTGTATCATTACTGTCAGTGGGAGAAACTGGTGGCCTATTAAGAAATAGAATCGAAATAACGTATCACTTCTGTAAAATGCTCACCGTATATATTTCAAAACTAAAAAGTTTCCTGTCCAAATGCTGCAAACCATTTTCGTCGTAGTTAACTTTCAGTCTAAGGCTAAACTGATTTTCGAATATTGATTTCAAATTTTAGCACAAGTCTAGCCATTTTGTGGTAGAAGGCAAGTCGATGAAATCGACCCCAGTGCTCGACTGATACTGATTTTATCGACACTGAAATGAGGAAAGGCAAATTCGACCTCGGAGAATTTGAATGCAGAGCAGGAAGACGGACGAAATGCTACTAAGCATTTCGCCCGGCGTGCTAACGATTGTGCCATCTCGCTACCTTATGGTTTTCGAATATTAATTCTTAATTAAAGATGTGCAATATAATTCATCCAGTATTGTAGATTTCTAAACAGAGATCTCTCAATTGTAGAAATTATATATCGCTTAATGTTTTCTAGAAACTAATTAAAATGTAATTGCAATCATAGGAGAAGAATTGCGAAAACTGAAGAACGAGGCAAGGTCACACGATCATTTGATCTTATTTAGAACGGTTAGAAAATTTGGAAAGAGATTTCTGTTAATGAGAATTTCCTCGGATGACAGTAAATTAAGTCGAAGATAATCAGAAAATAAGGTTTTTTCTGTAATAAAGGCGGGTTATAATTTATTGAGCTACTTGAGAATTTATCGAAAGATTTTTGTGTTCTGTTTGCAAAGCACGTTCCCTCTTTTACTCAATGGGTTTCTCTGAAGAACATGAATTATCTTTGATGATGTGGATGGAGTAAGGTGATTATTTAAAAGTATAACTATAAAGATTGCTTTTTGATTAACGAATTGCAAACGTGAAAGATCTTTACCGAAAATATTTATTTATATTATTTTTGTTACTCTTCCCATAACTACTGTTGTAATATGATCCTTTTTGATAAGGAGAAAAAAACTCAACAGCCATACGGAACAATAAATTCTCTGCTCAAATGTTCGTATTCCAGGTTAGGTGTTGCACCATGTTCTCTAAAATGTGGTAATTTACTTTGAAATTGTATATGAGGAGATTTTCAGCTCAGTTATTTAAAACTGAATTATAGGACGAGTTTCAGGAGAGTAAAAAGACAAATGGTACAACATGTTGTCACCATACGCACAATCAGTGCCAATAAAATAAAGCACACAAATACGTACTCGAGTGCATGCACATATATGCAAACAAGTACGTAACTCGGAATCCCATACACGTATATATTAAACTGCATCAATTGTGTCGGTTTTAGAAAGCTTGAAGATGGCAGGGCAAGACTATTTAATCTAGACCGAACTAATAGACACGCGCGCACGCGCGCACGCGCACGCACACGCACACAGATTTGTATGTTACACTTAAATACTTCGAATATGTAAAGTTTCTTGCATAGAGATGATATCTATAGGATATACCTGTCTGGTCTTCGTTAATGTCTAGTAAATGAAAATATAAACAACTACGTCTACCAAGTGAAATTATATAAAGAATGAGTATCTATTCGATAAATTTTCGATTAGGCTGTAATGCTGACATGTAGAAATCGCTTGTGTTTTGTGAGTTTCTATAAATTCAATGTATATATGTTGTACATTTAAAGAATTAGTATTTATCTCTTTCGTTATCTATATCTTATTTAGGCCGTTGTCTTTAATTTGTGTATGCATAAAAGACACATAAAGATATCAGTCTATTCGAGGAATAATTTTCACACCAAGATTATTAATTTGCTTTATGACAGCTGTATAAATTATTGTTAAGCAAATTAAAATGTAATATTTCTTCGCCACTCAATATCAATGAGATAATAAAGAAAGAAAGAAAGAAAAAAGGAAAGCACAACGACAAAATCTAACAACGTTAAACATTAGAAGAACATTAGAGGAAAAAATATGAATAAACAAAGCCGTTTTATTTTCGATTCTATTTCTTAATTCATTAAAATAACATATAAAAAAAGAACTAAAACACACTTTCTACACCAAATAAATAAATAAATAAATAACTGCATCCATAAATAAAAGTTGTGTACGTCAAGGAAATGAAACATGAAAATAAATAGCTCTTAATAAATTGTATCGCGAAGTGAGTTATTCTTTCTAATCATGTAATTTCTAATCCAAGCAGGTAGGCTCCGCTAGAAAGTAATGGCCTTTTCTTCGAAGAATGAAAAGCAAAACAAGAAAAACAAAACAAGAAGATAAAAACAAAACAAAACAAATAAATAAAAGCGACCATCTCACTAACTAATACACAATCAACAAAGAAACCAAAGAGATGAAAAAAAAATAACTATCATTTATAGTGTTAAATGAAGCTAAATTCAAAATACGACAAATCAATAGAATGTGCTGTGTCTTCTTGCTTTTGATATTTAATTTATGTTAAAACAGACATTCGGAGCCAAACGAATAAACTTTAGTGGAAATTGCTGTGATGTAAACAAGATTAAAACAAAAAATTAAAGGACGAAACAAAAACTTTTACACAAATACTTGACGATCACAATTCAAAATCAACAAAAGAAAACCAAGGAAAATAACAAACGCATTAACAGTATCAAGAATGACCGGGAACATAACAAGAACAAGATAATAATAATAATAATAATAATAATAATAATAATAATAATAATAATAATAATAACAAAAATAATAATAATAATAATAATAATAATAATAATAATAATAATAATAATAATAATAATAATAATAATAATAATAATAATAATATAAGATCAATAATTAAAACAGCACTAAACTATAACAATTACAACCACACAGGAAATAACCAATCTTGAGCAGTATGTCTGTGCTAATGGATATTACTTTTGTAGATTATTATAATTTGATAAAAGATCTACCAAGAAACGAAAAGAAATTAAGAAAATAAAAAAAAAAAACATAAAAGGATAAAAAGAGAAAAACAGCCACACGCGTACACATGTCCGCGCATGCGCACATGCACGCACACGTGTACGCACAAGCACACGCGCACACACGCTCACTCTCAATCATACATACACACACAGAGACACGCACACACACACACACACACACGCATGCATATACAAAACTGAATGAATAAAATAAAAATAATGAGTAAAGAAGGTATGGAGAAAAAATATGAAAGACAATTGAAAGTTCTGAATAAGAAAGTTATTTTAAATATTCGTTGCTAATTTGATTTCGTGATGTGATTAAAAGTCCACTGAGTTAAAAAGAAAAATGTACAATAAACGGACATCAACAATCACTCCGTTTAAAATGTTCAAGAATTATTGAATATTCATTTGTTCGTCAAGTCATTCATGTTCCTGGGACAAGTTGCGATCTTCTTACCGAAATTTACTGAACTATTTACTACAATAAATATTGAGTTTCATTTAATCGTTCTCTGTATTGCTTATAGCTGTATGGAGGTCACATTATCAACTTCCCTATTGTCCATGTACGGAAACCACATGTGTAAAGTTTTCCGTCTCAATACAAATAGCACGCTGTTTTGCATGTGGCACTCAACAACTCTTTATGAAGTTTTAGGAGCGCCATCATGATATACAACATGACTCGGACCTCAGGCATATTTAGAGATTTTAGGACTATTCCTCTTCAGGTCATATTTCCTTGAGAAGAAAGAAAAAGAGATAGGAAAGCATAAAAAGAAGAGTGAAATCTTCACTAGATCATGTGTGAATTAGCTCAGATGGAAGAACATTTTCGGTAACACAGTCTAATATACGCTGTTTACAAAAAAGGGGGAAAAAGTAAAGACAAAATGATTGAAATGATTTTGGTCATAAGTCTACATTGGAGGATAAACAAATACAGCAATACAAACAACCGAAATTACCACAACTATCCCCGTCGTCAGTACTTTAGTGTTCTCGACTCGCTATTTCTAGTAGTGAAAGATCATTTGTCGATTCGCTCTGCAGTTTTATAAACTAAGTAATTTACTTACGCAATATTTAAAAAGCAAGCATTTTAGTTACTTTGTAAGTAGAGGCGGGCTGTTTTGATGTTATTTTGTAGATGAATAGCTTTAGTATTCGATCTCTCTGTCCGTTAAATTGTTATTTGAGAGTAGAACACTGTATCCAGTCGGTTAGCATAAAATGTTGTTGAAGAAGGTATGTTGTTGCGAAAACTCCTGCATTATATTTTAATTATTTATTTTGATTTATTACACAGAGTAAAAAGAGAGAGAAGGACTAGAAAGAGAAATGGTGATGAGGAAGAGAAAGAATAGTCGAAAGAGATAAAAAATGAGAGATAGGGATAGATAGCTACAGAGAGGGGGAGTAAGAAAGCAAAAGAGACAAAGAGACACAAATCCTTCGAATCCGAGGGAAATGAGACTGCATGATGTTTGCACATTCCTTTACAACATTAACTACGTAAGCGGAAATCGGAGTTGATTTGCCTGGAGCGTACATGTATTCAACAGAGACTTCCATTACCTGAAATGTTTATGGCTTTCCTTTTGACTACGCATACAGATAGGAAAGTAGAATATTGCGAAAGATATTAGCGGAATAGGAGAAGGGTACGAAGATGGCAACTGCCAGGAAATTTATTCTGTCTAGGTGGCATTTCTGAAATTTCATATATTTATTGCGAAAATTAATGAGAGATAAGCGTGCTACATTGCATACATTGTGGCATTTAGCTCCATATCTCACGTTTCTAAGTCCCAATCCTAATGGTAAAGCTGTTTGTGTTTTATTTACATGCTGGGTAACACTGAGAAATTATAGAATACGCATACATAAATGTACAACTATAAAAATGTCACCTTCATATGTATGCATGTATGTATGTACGTATGTATGTATGTATTCACATATATGTATGCATGTGTGCATATATATATATATATATATATATATATATATGAGTGTGTGTGTGTGTGTGTATGAATCGAAATGTACAGTATTATATATCAATTGTGGCTTGTTTTATCAATAGGTTATGAAAGTAGAAGTTAGAGAACAACACGGTTACGTAATTCCTCGTGCTTTCTATGCTGGCAGGTGTGGAAAGAATATGGTGATATATATATATATATATATATATATATATATATATATATATATATGCACATATGGGTACAACTGTGCAAATAACATGAAGTAGGAAAACAAATGAGTTATATACGCAAACAACGAGACAAAAAAATTGATAATAACATACTAAATTCTGGTGCCTAAACTTAAGTACCATATTCACCTATATATATATATATATATATATATATATATATATATATATATATATATATAGAGAGAGAGAGAGAGAGAGAGATAGATAGATTATAGATAAATAGATGGATATAGATATAGATATAGATATAGATATAGATATATACCACCATGATGAAAATTTGAAACCATCATAAATTTTCAGTAAAACTGCTGATTTTGTTCTGCAAATATCTTTTGAGAAATCTCGACAAAGTTAACTTTTGTCTTTCATCCTATCGTGGTAGATAACTTAAAGTATCAGACAAATACCGGGGTCGATGTAATCGACTTGCCCCGTCCAACAAGAAATTAGTGGCCTTGTGCCAAAATTTGAGACAATTTTTATTTGTAACGAGTGCTGTGTATGTATTTTAGTATTATGTGCTTCTTATACTAATTTACTACACAACAGACGGATTGTTTATTACTGTTTACTATGCGATGTTTGATGTAATGCATTGCGATTGCTCCTTGCTATACGAGGCTGCAGGAAAAGTCGGAAACAATTTATCTGTTACAATATTTATTTTGGCAATCAAATTTGTAAATTACATTGATCAGTAGCAGCTTTTCTCTTGTAGTTTGTTATTCATAACATGGCCTTTAATTTTCCTGTTTTTGTAATATATTATTACTGCCAATTTATGGTTTGGAGTAAGGCATCTTGTGATCCGTTTTATGAGACTTTTTTAATGTGTTCATCTATCGCATAGTTAATATGCATTTGATTTATGTAATATATTTTACCTGTGGTTTATTTTATTTATAGGTGTTTCTGAAGTATTTATTACGTTGTATAAATAACTCTTTCTCCAACGACTTGGTCTACTAGTTTGTATGCTGTCGTTGTATGTTGTTTCGTCCTGTATGTTTCTGTACTCAGTACTTCTTTTGTGGAGGACAATCTAAATGCTCTTCTCAAGAGGATTTTATCATTGACGTCTTATATCCGTATAGAATTCCATGTAACAACAAACATAAATTTGTGGCTTTAGTGCAGACGGATGTGAGATATCTATTTTTATCTAAATAAAAATGTCTAGGAATAGAGTTATTTTATTCATAGGAGTTTTACACTGTTCTGTATATTGAAGTTAAGTACAGCATTGTTGTTGGTCTTAAATCTCTCAACATTCTATAATGCGTCTGTTACTACGAGCGTTTACTTCGCGTTATTATTACTATTCTGTATTCTATTGTAACCATACCGAACCTCGCAGATCCCTGGGTGGAGAGCCTACTTATACTTCATCTTTCTTTATTCCTGACTTCCCTTGAGAATAGCAAACGTTATTCAGTTGCAATTTTGTGCTGTATCCCAGCTGGTATTGTGTATGGTTTTATAACTGGATGTTTATATACATTATTTAATACAATATTTATTGTTTTGGTCACTGAGACATTAGTAAACAGATATTCGTCGTCTGAGGTGGAAAAGTCGGCAATTTGGTTATTCTTTTCCTGAGATCTCTTGGAACTATTTGGATGATTGTTTGCTCCAGTATATATTGTTTGGTAATGTTATCGATTTTTTATCGATCATGTGTGTTGGTGTATTTATTTGAGAAATAATGGGTCAGATAAAATTGTTCTGTTGTTGCTGGTTCATAGTTATATGTTGCGGTGAATTCTCGTTCTGCGTAGAAAATATGAAAAACATAAAACTAGAACACGACAGAATCGGAGTTTTAATACATCTAAAGACAGCTATTTCCCATATACATACAAACGCACATGCACATACACAAATACGAAGGAGTACACAAAAGTAACTGAAAACGTTCCCTGAGAGACAAACCCGTTATAGTTCGGGCTTCTGCCACAAGAAGCCACTTGATGCAACCCTCAGGCATCAGTCTGACGACCGGCGTCGGCCAGTGGGGTCGTGCTGCCACGTGGTACGTCTTTGTTTTCCAGTGCTTTTCCCCTGTTCGTTGATTTTTACGATGGCTGAAACAAAGGAACAGCGTACTTCCGTGACTGAATGCGTGTCGAGAAATGAAAGAACAGTTGGAAGTTGATCTGGACGTTTTTTCGAAGGCTATCACTAGTGATGAAAGTTGATGCTACGGAATTTGCAGGTGTGGAAGTAGTGAAGAAAAAAAAACGACGCAGACATTAAAAGACATCACTTCGCAAAAATTCTAACACTGCCTCGAATAGTGGAAAACGTGCCTAGACCGATGCATTGCTTCAAATGGAGAATACTTTGAAGGCAATAAAAATGTAAATATGTAAATCTAAGTGAATAAAATAACATTTCAAAATTCCGCTTTCTTTTGGTTACGTCCTCGTACTTATTCGTACACCCACACATTCACGCACGCACAGACTCAAATAAATACAAACACACACATATAAATGTTTCGACACGGATTTGGAAGTCTTATTTGAGAAGGATATAGGCTAATGTTCACAACGTTTCCCCAAAGCCCATCCCTAATGTAGCAACTAGAGAGATCGCTACAAGCTGTTTCTAAAACAAGCAGAGTACATACCTTATCTAGCGAGAATGACTTTGCGCATTACATTTCTACTATTTGAACGCTGATGGGCGTTGTTCCAAATAGTGAAATCACTTAGAAATGACTGTAAAAAGAAAAAACAAAAAAACAAGTACTAGGAAAGCGAATTCAAGAGAACTGGTTTTCTAAGAAAGAAGAACCTGCCGTCGTGGATAGAACGTGGCATGACGGTGGATACTAAATGGGTAAAAACAGAAAGAGAGTCAAGTGAATTGGAAGCACAAGAAAGATGATGACGCGAGACCAGGCTGTTCTGAGGTGCAGAAATCTCTGTAATAGAAGTTTAATAACAACTACTTCTCCGTGGTTACTGTAGCGCAATTTGTTGTATTGCAATGAACCGAACCAGACTACCGGGGATATGGTGATATTACAGCACAGCGAAACTTCTACAATTTCCTACATGCCAATATCTTATAGGGATGTCACTGGATACTCCTCATCTCTAATATCACTAATATCAGTGACTTCATTTCTAACCTAGATTACACATACCCCTTTCCCAACATACAGATCATGATCACTATTGCTCACTGACACACAAACGTCCCCTTATCGACCTATTGCACTCACTTCCTATATATCAGACCGTTATAGAAAAACCATTAAGAACAACTTTCTTCACCACTTTGAACCTCTTTTCTTCTGTAAAGAACACTAATAAAGAAGAATCTATCAGAGTCTAACCCTAGAATGCGAGTGCTCCACTTGTGGTTACTCACTTTTAAATAATTTCCTAAAATTCAAAATAAAGTCCTACTTCCACATCAATGGTGGTGCCACTGTATTCAGGATAAGGGCAACATCAGGTTGTTCACATACGGTTGTTCACTTCTAGATCACATTCGTGCTATTTTCTCTATGCCTGTCGTCTAGATAAGCATTCTTGGAAGGTTTCTCTCCTATTACCACCATTCAAGCAAACCTTTTTCACTCGGTCTTTCCATTCTAGTCATTCATATTGAGAATTTACTTCTTGCTACGTACACTAAACACTATACACAGGTCCTTCCTTCCTTCCTTCCTTCCTTCCTTCCTTCCTTCCTTCCTTCCTTCCTTCCTTCCTTCCTTCATTCATTCATTCCTTCCTTCCTTCCTTCCTTAAATGTGCACCACAGTAATTCTCTCTGTGTATCTGTGCTTCATGAATCCGGTGACTTCGAAAGGAATGTTACCTGTTTTGACATACCAGCTGTATATTAGGGTCTACGGATGCCATAAGCACATCTCCTTTAACTACTTACATATTAATGGAATTCATGCAATCAATTTGAACTCCAGATCTATGAGTTCGTTATCCATTTCCCTACCTACTCGATAATTTCACTTGTATTATAATATTCATGTATGTTTTATGTACATAACCATTATTAGCCATGTTGAGAATATTGGTTTTGGTTAAAAGCCAAAGTAATGAAAACACAGCATCAGCAACTAATTATTCTAAGGCGGTTCACAGCAATACTAAGCTTGTTTATATACAAAACAGAAAAATGATTAGCAAGCTATGTGGTGTGCTGAATAATATATACCTCTACCTTCTGTCTTTGTTATATTGTTCTCAGGGCAATAAAAAATGCAAATTACATGTTATCATGAATTGAATGTAGAAGAGGAGGTGGAAGAGGGGGAGGAAGAGAGAACGTAAAGAGAGAGGATACTAAGGAAAGATATACGTCATGTCAAACCCAGAATGTTGAAGAGCAAAGTTAACCCCAACGGAGTTTGAAGTCATAAAACCACATATCTAAACAATCGCTAAAATGTTTTCTTATGCTTTATCAGTTCAGCATTTCATCACCCTCCTAATCCATATAAAAAGGAATTCCGGTGATTTATAACAAAAGTGTTGAGCATATTTTGAAGGATAGTAAAGGGGATATTCTGACCTTCATGCATTTCCGAACAGAATAAATGAAGTGGTATGTTACTTTACAATGCAATGTGGGCCAGAATTTTCACAAGTTATCTTGTTCCGTAACCCGTGAAGACGATGTCTATGAGGACGATGATGATAATGATGATGATGATGATGATGAAAACGACTCCATGATGGTAGCGATGGTTGTGATGACAATCATTGTTATCACCGATATCTTTATTATTGTCATCATTACTATCATTATTTTTCACACTCATTTTCTCTTTATGATGATCATAAGAACATCGTCATAGTAGCCGTGATGTTGATGATGATGATGATAACAACAACAACAACAAGAAGAATAATAGTAATAATAATAATAACAGTAACCTTCATCATAATCATCATGATTGACAAGACCCTCGTCAGCGTTCATGATGTATTTCTTGTCGTTGATGTTGGCAACACATTCAAGCGAAACAATTTTTTTTCACATTCCACCCATTTTAACATTGAGAAAAAAAAAAGAAAGAAAAAACCCAAGGAAAATGACAAAATAAAATTCATAAAAACAAATAAAAGAAATGATGATGTCAATGCGGGTCAAGAAATCACTCTGTGAGAATCAGTTCCGCTATTTCAGTTCTTTGATTGTCAGAAGTCCATTACGCATGAAGACACTTGTAAACATGGCATAACTTTCAGACAGAATTAATAGAACTTTAGTTCACCATTGTTTTGTGTGTGTGTGTGTGTGTGTGTGTATGTATATATATATATATATATATATATATATATATATATATATATATATATATATATATATATATACATATAACTTCTCTATTTCTGCCAGTAATTTTTGGTACGAACTAATAAAATTTATTCTTTTACTATATTTTTTCAAGTGTCTTAAGTTTTAGCCATACAGTTCAATCTATAATTGTTGTATGCTGCTATTCTCATCTTGTCTTTTCTATTTTGTGTTTTGTTTCATTTCAATACATCTATCTATCTGTCTGTCTGTCTGTCTGTCTGTCTCTCTCTCTCTCTCTCTCTCTTTCTTTCTCTCTCTCTCTCTCTCTCTCTCTCTCTCTATCTATCTATCTATCTATCTATCTATCTATCTATCTATCTATCTATCTATCTGTTTATATCTTTTTCCATTCACTCAATAATTCATTTTTCATCCAGTAAAATTGTTTCGTTAGCCTGAAATAATAAATTCAAATCTTAAGTTAGATGTTATAAATTAGCGAATTATTCAGGTTTATATCTTTTCTCACTCGCTTAATCTTATGGAAACCGGCGAGGAATATCATGTCAGTGGACTGTAGCTGTATGTGAACGAAAATGGGTAGGTAAAAGTTCAATTGACTACGCATCTGTTCAAATTGCAATTTACAACGTGAAACCTTGAAGGTCTATTATGAGATTTCGAGTTGCTCAAAGTAATTTTTTGAAATCAGATACAAGTGTTATCGCAGCTGTGTGGTAAGAAGTTTGCTTGCCAACTACATGGCATTGAGTTCACTCCTACTGCGTAGTACTATGGTCGATCAAATCATTATTAGTGAATTTGGTTGACGGAAACTGAAAGAAGTCCGTTGTATGTACATACATATATATGTTTGTGTGTGTGCGCGCGCGTTGTCCAGTGCTTGACAAGCGGTGTTGATGTGTTTACGTACTTGTAATTTAGTGGTTCGGTAAAAGTTACTACATTAAAAAAAAAAAGAAAAAATAAGTGCTGAGGTTGATTTGTTCGACTAAAGATCCTTCAAAGTGGTGCCCCAGCATAACTGCAGTTTAATGACTGAAAGAAGTAAAATCGATGAAAAGAAAATTATGCAGAAATTGTTTGGAAACTCAATCTCGTCAAATAAATATATGTATATCAATGAGATGCCAGAACCAATATGGCAAACAAAAACAACTTGAAGTATTTGGTCCCGTTACGTTTTATGTTCCATTGTCCTTAGGTCGTTTTAGATATTCTTCCAGGTAGATAAAATAAATACCAGGAAAAGTACAAGGAGACTATATATTTAAATAAATTACTCGGAGATTATTCTCTACCATGCCTGCAATCAATAATTAAAACTAATGCGTGGCGCGCACAACGTCCTGTATTCATTCCTGGACAAATTCTGAGCAAATGCAACTTTCTATAGTTAGGGTTGACTAATGCTTTGTAAGTAGAATTCTGTAGAAGAAAACTGTGTGCGGGTGTGTGTGTACACGCGTGTGTGTGTACGCGCGCGTGTGTGTGTTAAACGAATTGGGCTTTTTGGCGGTGAATCGACTCGTGCTCTCTTTCTCTCTGCCGCTGTTTCCTCCACCTGTGTTCTTCTTCCTTTTTTCCTTCTTCAATGTAGTGTAATTCTTCATCAGGTTATTTGCAGAGAGAATTTCTTAATTTTGTAAATATACTTTCTTTCGAGGTTAGATTCGTCTATTTCAAAACTGAATTCCGTATAAGATATATGCTGTTCTTTTTAAATATGAGATGGTTGTCATGAATTACTTTTCAGCTCGATGTATTTCAGACACCCTAGACTAAAAATGTAAACGTAACACATTATCGTCATACATGTATGGAAAGGCGGCACGTTGGCAGAATCCTACAGCGCTGCACAAAATGCTTAGCGTCATTTCTTCCGGTTATATGTTGCCTTCATTGCCTTTCATTGTTTTGAGATCGATAAAATAAGTACCAATTGAACATTGGGGTCGATGTGCTTAACTACCGCATACCATAAAATATTTCAGGCCTTGTGGCTATAGGAGAAAGAATAATGTTTGTATTCACCAGGATCAATAACAGTTACATTAACATATCAATAAAGACATTAAAAAAATTATCAGACACATTCTGGCTAAAGAAAACATTATTTATCAAAAGAGAAGTCTCTAACTTTATATTTTTATCTAATATTTTAATTAAATACTCTTACCTCTCTTAATTATGTATAAAAAGAAATATCACTTTCTGAAAATATTAATCGACATATGGTCTTATAAAAACAACATTCGTGACAAGAAATGCACAAACACGCGACATTGGTGTATAAGATTAAACGCACATGGATTAAAAATGCATTGAAGAATATATTCTAAAGCTTATATCTAAATGACAGCGAAATCGGTTAGTAAAATGTGATGCACTAAAATCTTCTCAGTCAAACTGTTTTTATACGAAAACTTATTTTATACTTAAACTTGTTTTATGCGAAAAGTTCTATACGAAACTTTTCCAGTACAATGTAAATATCTCTCCTTTTTCTTGTATAAGATTTACCTTGTGAAAGCATACGTTAAAATTTTTAGAGTAAAACAGTTATATGAAAATAATTATGTGAAATTATAATGTTTTATCTTTATTTTCACACACACACACACACACACACACACACACACACACACACACACACACACACACACACACACACACACACACACACACACACACACACATACACACATACACACACAGACACAGATATCAATAGAAATATTTACCTTAACACTTTATATGTAATATATATCTTAAGAAAAAGGATGGTTCGGAATTTTGGATAATTATTTATTTAACGCTTTCATCTCGTTTGAGAGATTGATCACGAATGATATTTTACAGAAAATTTATGCCTTTTATGCATATGTGAGTTGAAAAATCTACAGCATTTATTCCCGAGATGTGTGTTCGGCGAATTTCAATGATGATATATTATTTCCGTTTAATTTAGTGAATTTTCTAGATTTCATCAAATTCGATTGATTTCGTTTCGTATTTCTGTTTGCTAGAATTCAGTAGAAGTTATAGATAAGCAATTGAGACAAAACTGTCTTGTCTTTCATTCGAATACAATTGCATTTTTGTTTTTGTTTTTTTTTATAAGGAAATATTGAACTGTATATTTCAAATCACTGGAAGATATTGCTCCCTATGCACATTTCTCTAGGCACCACATCGTTGAATGATGTCCAGTTATGATGTGTGTAGATGTATAGAAGTACATAAATAAATTAATAAATATCTTATCGTAAAATGTTTTAGAAAAAGTAAATGCTGCAGTAATGTTCATTTTAATACGGAATGATCATGTGTAATGTTGTATGGAGTATCTTAAATCGATTTTCTTAGTAAAAGCATATTTAAATGATTAAACAACGCAGTCATGAAGAAAATGTGAACACATTATACACAAACCTTGACATAGGCACAGGCATGGTTGTGTGCTTAAGAAACTCACTTTGCAACCCCGTGTTTCGTATTCAGTTCCACTACGCGCACCTTGGGGAAATGTCTTCAACAATAGCTTGGGACTGACCAAGGCCGTGTGTGTTTGGTAGATAGAAACTGTGTGGAAGCCGGTCGCGTATATATGAAGGAGAATTCTCTGAAAAGGAATCTTAAGATTCATTTACTTGGGCGAATGAACCTCAGAAACGATTGCTGGAATACTTTATTTTATTCTAACATGTAACCCAAAACTCTTTTCAATGCCTATTATTTTCTCTATACCATAAAAAAAAAACGTTTTTATCTATATTCCATTATCATTATTTTTATATATCCATATATTTATATGTCTATGTACATTTTTAGTATTCATATATTTTTATATTTTTATATTTTTCTATCTCTAATATATCAATATATGTTTCAGCTTGGACAATTCATATATTTATCTTAATTAAACCCATATGTATATATGCATTAACCGTAGTTTGCCTGATTTGAACTTTTTCTATTGTATCCATTATACTTATATATATTAGAGGTATCAAGAAGTAATGTCAAGCAAATAGTCTGTCGTTATATCACAAATAAGTCATAAGCCGATAATGGATATCCTTGCAATCAACCAATGAGTATAGCGCAAATGACCAAAACGTTTATATGGGCACACATTGTGTGTAATTGCTCTATCTGATGGCTCATGAGAGATAAAGCTTTTAATAAGCTGAGCATTCGTCATGGCATGCTTTACAAAATTCGTCAGGGCAGTAATGCAGCATGTGCAAGGTAAATCATAGGCACTGTATATACTGATGGTGTGAGTGTTCGGAAATGCCAAAGATGGGTCGAATTCAAAAACGGTGATTTTGATCTTTTCAGTGGGTATTGATCAGGATGGGCAGCTGTTTTCAGTAACGACAGTGAAAACAATAGTTGCCGATCCGCATCTAAGGATCGGTGACGTGTTAAAACTCAGTCCACTGTGCAAAACCATATCAAAGATATTGGAAAAGTGGAAAGAAAAGCGAAGTGGGGGACCGCACGACTGTTCCATGAAAATAATGCAGTACGTTCAACGAGATAACCAAAAAGAAAAAAAGAAAGAAAATTAATTCATGAGAATAGGAAGCTCTCCCTCATCTTGCATCCTAGAATGTATCTGGTATTCTTAGTGTAAAATCACGCATTTTAAAATCGAACAGTGACACATAAGTATGAGCGACAATATGGCCTTTTCGTTAGTAGCGAGACTAGCAACATCGATGACAGAAGTGACCTTTCCACGCACACCTGGACTAATATAGTAACAGGAGAGCTAAATTTACGAAGTAAAGAAAACTGCATCTTACACATGTTGATGTTTTACTTCGTCAATTATGATTTACTGGAATATTATAAATGGTGAATATGATCAAATGATCATATATGTAATATTTTATACCATGTATATTCTGTCTGTTCAACTTATTGATTTTCATGCTTATCTTAGATCTATATCTTCCTTTTTTTTTCCATCATAAACTATTTATTTTCATTATATCATCTTTGACTACTTTATGTATTTGGTCAAGGATATGCTTAGTGCGATGTATTTCCGATCTACAGATTTCAGGCATTTTATATAACTTTAGAAATATGGTTTCATTCGATAGCAAGCATTCAGCGTTGCCCATTTGTATTAACTGAATACGCATCTATATGTCTTAACAAATTATGACCATAACGTAGGTTTTAGCATATTTATTTATTTTATTATTACAGCATTCTCTTATATTTACACTCCATGAAATTCTATCCAACTTACTCAGTAAAAACTTGTTTATTGATTTTTCTTCGTTTTTCTTCAGTAATGGTACAAGGGCGTGAATCCGTTTCCACGAGAGCGAATGTGTTTGCTAAAATGTACCGACAAGTTGCAATGATATTATTACTAAAATTAAAAAAAAAAAAATTTTAATTACTTTCCTTCATATTACTTGTATATCATTTCTTCGATTTAAAAGCAACAAAACTATACATTTAACAAAAAAAAAAGACAACATTTCTTTATATCAAATGTAGATACACTTAACTCTCTGTATGCATTCGTACCATATTACTGTGTAATTCTATATATAAGTTAATGTTTGTCTATGGCACGCTATATTTCCTTAGTGGGATATAAATAACTTTTAGTTGTTTTGATTCTCAGCTTGTATAAAATCTGCATATTTTTTATATGGAATAGAAAAAAAAAATATTTGAAAGAGAAATTAAATTATTTTCCATTATCATGATATTTATAACCCCTACAATGCAATGCTTAAACTGAAAAATAGAACTTAATATTATACGTGCATATGCATTTGACACAATTGCCCATCTGTTATATAATTTTTTGTTTGTATGTATGAGTACACATCGTTGTGTATGAATGGCTTGCGTGTGTATAATGATATACCCTCTCTCAGTGTTTTAACTACATGTGTGATCCCAAAGTTTTTTGTTTAGATATTTAAATTTGAAGATTCCTGTCGAATTAAAACGTTATTAAGTTTGAAAATATTTCGTTTTAAAAGTATTTGACAAAGGACTTATTACAGCTCAGTTTTAACAATGTGCTAAAAATAAATTATGTCATAAAAAAAAAAAAATTCAACAACATGGCTAATCTAGAGATTTAATTTGCAGTAGTTGATATTTTGATGGTTCCATTGCTTCTGTTGTGTGATATTTTCACCTTCCAAGTATTTATCTGTATACGACTTTGTTAAAAAAATTTCACTTCACAAACATGTGGTTCCTGATCCTAGCATAATGCGCATCATATTAAGCAAATGTTTTGTTCTGTCATGATCATGGCTTGGCCGATGCCATGCAAGTGAAATTTGGCCGTCGAAAATTGTAAGAAAACTTGTCACGTGCATGCGCAATGTCTCCTCCTGTCTCTCTCTTTCTCACACACACACACAGACATATACACACACAAGCACACAGACACGTGCGCGCGCATCTCTATCTCGTTCTCTAATACACACATACACACACGTGCTTCGCTGTGTCTCTCTTTGATTGTTTGCATACTGGAGTACATTCTTGCAAACATATTGTCATATTTAAGTCCACAAGGAATATAGACTAGTAAACTCAGGTAAAACAAAAAAATTCGATAAAATTCTACCTCGATATAAGTACCCCATAAAGGCTGTAGTGCAGCGGCTAAAGCTGGCAAAAAAGTGAAGTGGTATATATATATATATATATATATATATATATATATATATATATATAAAAATAAGGATAAGATCGATATTTAAAATATTGATTTTATCAAGTGGCCAGCATGGGAATAAAAACCATCAAAGGTAATAATTATTTAAAATTATAATACAGGGTATCTAAGAGATACCGCCACGCTGAAAAATAGCAGTCAAATCTTGACTCTAAACCACAATAAATGTCCACATAGCACAAGGAGCGAAGACGAAAACAAATAAACCAGTAAAAATAACAAGATAATTCCAGATCCTGGATTTCTGGCTTTGCATAAATAATGCTTTGCCTTCATCGGTGGAATATACTCAAGCACATAAATACAAATATATGTATATAAACAGTATACTTATATATACGGACGTATACTCACATATATATGCACGTATGTACACGACTAGCTTAAATAGCCCGCCTAAAAACCTCCCGTGCGATCCGGACAGAATATCAGCGCAGTAAATACACTGACAAAACTAATTTATATAAATAAGGATAAGATCGATATTTAAAATATTGATTTTATCAAGTGGCCAGCATGGGAATAAAAACCATCAAAGGTAATAATTATTTAAAATTATAATATAGGGTATCTAAGAGATACCGCCACGCTGAAAAATAGCAGTCAAATCCTGACTCTAAACCGCAATAAATGTCCACATAGCACAAGGAGCGAAGACGAAAACAAATAAACCAGTAAAAATAACAAGATAATTCCAGATCCTGGATTTCTGGCTTTGCATAAATAATGCTTTGCCTTCATCGGTGGAATATACTCAAGCACATAAATACAAATATATGTATATAAACAGTATACTTATATATACGGACGTATACACACATATATATGCACGTATGTACACGACTAGCTTAAATAGCCCGCCTAATCCAGGATCTGGAATTATCTTGTTATTTGTTTTCGTCTTCGCTCCTTGTGCTATGTGGACATTTATTGTGGTTTAGAGTCAAGATTTGACTGCTATTTTTCAGCGTGGCGGTATCTCTTAGATACCCTGTATTATAATTTTATATATATATGTATATATACATGTATGTGTGTGTGTGTGTGTACATGCGTGCGTGTGCGTGGGTGTATATATATATATATATATATATATATATATATATATATATATACTTTATTAAATGAAGCAGAAATATCACAAAAACTGTTACTGGAATAGAATCAAATATAAAACTAGTGAAAATAGCTTTGTTTCATTGGTCCTTTCAACTAATGGTCTTAAGCATGCAGTGAACAAAATATATTCAGTATAAATTCCTCTTGTAAAATTGAAGAAAACCTTAAATCGAAGTACAGATTCTAAATACATCTGGTAAATAATTATATACAAAATATAAATAAATTAATACATTAAAATTAAAATTAAAAATTTTCATGCTGTATTACATAAATATTTTTTCAGCAGCATACTAAGCCAGCTATAATACACATATGTACACTAAAATATACACAGATGCATGTACATAGTTATATACATATATAGACATAAATATATACACACACATATACATATATGTACGCACACATTGCTCGCGCACAAAATCTCTTGGTGTATACATATGCAGGTCATTTATTATAGAAATAGGAAGTATACACTAAGTGTAGGGAGGAGGGAGAGAAAAGGAAAAGAAAAGCTAGCGAGAGAAAAGAGAAAAAGAGTATACTGTATGAAGACGCTATGCTTTAAGTAAGAAAAAAAAAAGGAAAAAAAAGAAAGAAGCTATCTCTCTTTTCTTTTCTTAATCGAAGTATCATTTCTGTTCCATTCTAACAAAACTGTCAGACGAAAGAGAACGTGAAACTCTGAGTAACAATTTTTGTGATATTTCTGCTGCTTTTAATACACTTTTTTCCACCTTGTTTCACATTTATGTGCTTACTCCGTTATATATATATATATATATATATATATATATATATATATATATATATATATATATATATATATATATATATATATATATATATATATATATATATATATATATATATATATATATATATATATATATGCGAGTAAAAATAAATACAAAAAAGGTGGTTTTTTTGTATGATTGTGTATAGAGGAATATATTATTTTGTTTAAAAGAGTTCCAACACTGTCTGTTTTTTATGTTTTATTTATAGCTTCTTTCTTTTTTTTCCTTTTTTTTCTTACTTAAAGCATAGCGTCTTCACACAGTATATATATATATATATATATATATATATATATTAGAAGGTTTGGAGGTGGTGTAAAGGTATTATATATATAAAAAATAATAAGGTACTCAGAGATTTGGATGGTTGTACATTTACAGATTTTTATTAATATTCCACATGTTTTTATAAATCATATATTAGAGTAGATGCAAGCGGTAATATATGTGGCATATTAATAAAAACATGTGGCATTTGTGTATGTATGTATGGACGTATGTATGAATGCATGTATGTATGTACATGTGTATGTATGTATGTTCGTATGTGTCTATGTATTTGTGTATGTATGTTTGCATGAATGTATATTAATAACTGCAAAATCTTGCTCGGGTTAATAGAAAATATTCCAAAAGGTCACATATACTACATTCTCCTTGAAAACAGATTCCACATGCAAAATTTCAGCTTCTTAACTGGAAAAACTCTGGCCTTTAACTTGGCATATATATATATATATATATATATATATATATATATAGGAAAGAATGTACATATAAATATATGCTGTAGGTACGCATGCACATAAATATTTAGGTAGGTATGTGTAATTAAATGACGGGGACAAAATAATTTAGACATTTACTTATGACAATATTCAATTGAAAAGCCTAGGAGCATTTTTGGCAAATAGAACAATTTGCATATATGCAAAGTTGGTTATATCAATTTTGTATTACTTATTACGTTATTTCTGTGACGCTGATAGATTTTTGGCACCATCGAAACTACCATATTATTTTTATTTCCTTCGTTCATTAGATTGATGACAATCATATGAACGCTGGTTCTAGGAGCTTCTCTAAAATATTCAGTGAAAACAGACCCGATTTTGGCAGCTAGCGGAAATGCAAACTCTAGCCGTAGGCGTATATTATGTAAAAGTTACGTGCATGTGTACAAGTACGAATGCATATATACACATATACATGCATATAATTATATATACGTGTATACACATACATGTATATACTTGGATTCAGAGAATCAAGGAGAACTCACAGTAAGCACTCTCACGAGGAATCGGCTGTCTATTCCTAGATTATTTAAATTACATTATAATTTCATTTATCGATACAACCGAAAACCAAGAATAGAAAGCAGCAAATGTCCTCATAAGCAGTAAAAATAATCATGAAATCAGAAGGTACGAGAAATGAATACAGACTTATTATTTTCATATGATTTCCATACGATCACAGCCGTTTCGTAATCTTCTCATTGTAGTATTATTAATTTTAATGCTCACATTCCAAAACAACACAGACATTTTATATCAATATCTTCTGAGATTTTTCAATCCAAACAAATCAGGTACATAACAGACTGGACATAGTGGTGGTGGATAAGGTTCACCACCTATGCTATATAGTTGGTGGTGCATGCCCCGTTTGACCCACGAATAATCAAGAACTGTAGGCGAAAAGGTAGATAGGTACCACCCTCTTAAGTACGGAATAGCTCGGTTAATAAAAATGAAGAATGTGAAGATAGTGCCAACTGTTATTGTATCTTTGGGAACTGTATCAGAAGGCATCAAAGGGAATATAAAGGAAATTGGAATACAGTACCCAGTAGAACTGTTACAAAAGGTTCGCCTCCTTAGCACGGCCAGAATAAGCAGGAAAGTATTAAATAGCTGAAAAGGACGAATAGCATGGTACCGTAGGCTGCAGGTAGTAAGCCCGCTACACATGCTATACTCCAAGAATTCCAACAAAACCCGTGATAAGGAGAAAATAATAATAATAATAATAATAATAATAATAATAATAATAATAATAATAATAATAATAATAATAATAATAATTATTATTATTATTATTATTTGCATATATATTCTTTTACCTTCTGTGGTTTTTTTGTAAGCGTATTCTCTGTATGTTGAAAGGGCATGGTCATATATAAATATAAATGAGTATATATAAATATACTCAAACAATTCCTATCATAGTAGGTGCCTTAGGTATAATAAAAAAATATTCAGACAAATACATAACAAAAACACCAGGACTTACAAATATATATAACATACAGAAAATTGCACTACTGGGTACTGCACACATTCTACGCAAAACACTTTCAATACAGTAAACATAAGAGCACCACAGCAAACCACAGCACATACCCAAGGCGCACAGAGCTGCGCTCGGTAGTGAAGTGAAAGCACGTTATAAAAATAAAACTACTGAATAATAATAATAATAATAACAATAATATTAATAGCATGATAGCATGGTAGATTCCCAAAGATAGTTGCAGCCAATAGTAGTACTGAGACATAGCTGTGGTTGCAGAAAGGAAGACTGAAAAGCGAGACAGAAAGTTTGTTACTAGCAGCGTAAGATCAAGCATTAAGGATTAATTGGATAAAAGCCAATATAGACAAAAAACTAGTGGATTCCCAATGTAGGTTATGCGAATCAGAAGAGGAATGTGTTACTCACACTGATACAGGAGGACCTTTAGAGATAATCAAGAAACCCCACCGTCCAAGATCTCCCTGAACACCAAAGGCAAGTGCCTTCCCTAATTCCCTTTCTCCGACTCACAAGTCTACACTTAGAGAAGTACCATCCACTCTTGTCATTATCACAGCTTTCACTCGGCTTTCAAAAATCTCACTCGAGGACAGTACTTTCTTCTCCACCCTTAATTTACTTCGATGAAGCCTCTACCAAAGAGAAATGTATCAGTCCTCATGCCTTTCAACCAAATCCACCAGACAGCCTCTTTCGCCACAGTCACCAGGCAAAGGAAAACTGCCTTACCTGCCCGATTAAAAGAGGACGGCGGGGCAATCATTACTATGGACCCGGCCGATAGACGGATCTGTCCCACACGTGACAACATAACCCCACAAGTCAACAATGCCCTGGACGCTGAGCGAGTGCGAGAAATGTAAATTGATTCCTCATTCCTTAAGTCTACATCATTTTAATTTAGTAGCTTACACTATTGGCTTGTTTTGGTATATCATGGTGATGAGGGAACAAAATAACATCCTTACTGGCAGATAGCTTGCATACCATTTCGAGGTGGGAGACTTCTATGAATTAATTCTGGGTAAAGCGGTATCAGATTACATACCGAAGACTAGACTGTTGTAGTCAGACGACCTAATGATCTTAGAGAAGATACCATCAATTAAGAGACAAAGAACTTTGCAGACACAAAGGTAAGTTATATTATATATTATTTATTTATTTAGTTAATTGATTATGTCCCCTTTTATTCTATTGTTCTCTTCAGTACCCTTGTGTCGGCCAGTTTGAATTTATGGTTTACAATGTGCTCGTACTTATATTTTGATTTAAGTGTGAAATGATTATAACATCATCAACACACGGAATATATTCTGTGAAATAAAGTTCGATTTAGCAAATCATTCGTATATGTACTTGACACTTATCAGTATTACTGAGATAATACTGATATGATGTATTGCTTCATAAATTATGTAATATTTCACCAATAATCTTCTGGTAACGTGGCAATTGTAGCATTATGCAATAAAACGTGTTTCTCAATCCATATATGTATGTGTGTATGTTTATATGTATGTGTGTGTATGTATATCTATCTATCTATCTATCTATCTATCTATCTATCTATCTATCTATCTATCAATCTCTCTCTCTCTCTCTCTCTCTCTCTCTCTCTCTCTCTCTCTATATATATATATATATATATATATATATATATATATATATATATATATATATATATATATATATATATAGACGTGTTTGCCTTGATTTTGTGGAACTCATTTACGCTCCTGGACTCCAACCTACCATGGTTTTTATGAAATGAACTTTTTTGACATATATTGTTTTTGTTTGAGGGGAGTAAGAAAAATCTTTTTAGTCAATTGATATTTTATTTTATTTAGATTTTTAGTCACATCACACGCTTTAGAATTTTTAGTCGATTGTATATACCTTCTTGATAGGCCGTTCCATATATATATTATTTGTATATATATTCTTTTATCTTCTGTGGTTTTTTTGTAAGCGTATTCTCTGTATGTTGAAAGGGCATGGTAATATTTATATATACTCAAACATTTGGAGACGTGGTGTTATGTATAAATTCGTTGACTCGAATTTGATGTCTGTTCTCTGATCAATGTTTTATATATATATATATATATATATATATATATATATATATATATATATATATATATATATATATATATATATATATATATATATATATATATATATATATATATATATATATATATATATATATATATATATATATATATATATATAACAATTTTGTACATTGCGCAAATCGTATTTACTCACCTTTAAAATATTCCCCTTGGGAGTTCAGACGCTTCTTCCAGTGGTTCTGATACTGCTGGTGACACCTTTAGAACGTTTTCTCTGGAATGCTATGGAACTCCACCGTCGATTTTTTTACAATTTTTTCTCACGATTCAAACAAATCGCTTCCCTTTCAGCGTGATTTTCAATTTTGGGAAGAGTCAGAAGTTCCCCGGTGTTACGTCGGGTGACTAAGGAGCCTGTCGAAGAAGTGGTGTATTGTTCTTGACCAGGAAAGCCTAGATTGCGAGGTGCGTTGAAATAGCATCCGATTTTATTTTTCGCTGATACTCTCCGTTAAAATGGAATGCACTGACTCTGCAGAAACTATAAACCCATGTCTCATCAACAATGATGATAGTCTTCATAAACTCTGGGTTGTGGATTGCACAGTTCAGCATGTCTTCAACGATTTCTATGCGTATTTGCTTCTACTGCTCCGCCAGCATATGGGGACCGCTTTTGCCGACACTTCCCACATACAGAAATCCTCCTTTAAAATGAAATGCACTGATCTTATGCATATTCCCACTTAACGAGAAATTTCCTGGATTGTTACAATAAGGTCTTCCATGACTTCTCACCGAACCTTCTCGATTAGCTCCTCGTTTCGCCTTGTAGACGGCCTGCCTGAGTGTGTCACGCCTTCAACTGAAGTGCGGTCATATTTGAAACGGTTGTACCACTCCTTTGATCCGAGTTTGTTTCAAGCATCATCACCAAAAAACCTGCGGAATCTTCTGGATTGTTTGAGCTTGAGCATCACAATTAATCTCACAGACAGCCTTCGGAGTGTCTGTAAATTTCATGGGCTCTGAACCTTCCTCCCAGACGTCACAAATAATAAAAATCAGTCTTTTGCACAGTTTTCTTCCCACTCCAGTCAAATTTTTCACCCGCTCGTAGTCTTTTAAGACTAGCCCTTTTGGTCTATTTGATACTGAACCGATAATTTTGTTCATAACCAATGATTTAATTCCAAACTGTCACATCAGCCATCTCTCTTCTGTCTGAGACAGATTATATATTTTAGTAGAATAATATACTAAAGCTATGCACATACATACATACATACATACATTCATACATACATACATACATACATACATACATACATACATACATCTAAGCGATAACTTTCCCATTTCTGCTACATCCACCACTATTAAGCTTTTCTCTGTTATCAATGTTATTATTAGACATGTTTTTCACAAACATACATTTTACTTTATATCACTGTCATCTTCGTATTTGATTACACATTATAATAAAATTATTGCTTATATTTCATGACGATAGCTTTAATTACATATACGCATGAATCCTATATAGACATATACAAAGACACGTAAGCGCACGTAGAATGTAAAATGCAGATAAATAACTTACTTTAAAGGTGCACACATGCAAGCACAACACATATACGGAAACATACAAACACAAACACACAAATAGGCATTTAGACAAACGGATATTCACAGAGATTTATATATACACACACACGCACACACACATTCACACACGCATACATATATTGAGAGAGTTAAATAGAAAGATGTGGGTAGACACACATCTATCTATCTATCTATCTATCTATCTATCTATCTATCTATCTATCTATCTTCATACATACACAGAAGTTCTTCCACCAGTGATGCAATATTGGGTATAACCTTCTAATAACTGATATAGGTTTTTCCAGTCGCACTTTTAACACACCTTTCATACAAAGATACTACACAACATGGTTTCTATAACAAGTGATGCATTACCGCCATCATTGAGCCCAACTCTCGAATTCTCTTCGAAACTCTTCAGGTGGAACTGTTGTAACCTCTTCTTCACTCCCAACGCTTCTTCATACACAACATACCCAACTCGTCCATACCATCAAAACTTTGTCCTCGAAAACTCTCCTCCGTTGGAAGGAACAACAATTGGATGTTTGGGAGGGTACTAGATCCGAAGAGTGTCCCAGTTTGTCAATTGCCTCATTTGTTGCCAAAACGCGTGTGCATGCTCGTAGTGATGATGATTGTGGATCGTTTTCAGATGCTTTTTCGGTCTCATCACCCTAACTAAAAGCTTCTCTAAACATATTTTAGTGCATCAACGCAGAGGATAGTGATCACTTTATCATCCGCCAAAGCAATTACCATGTATTTCTCTGCTGCTTGCAGACGTTTGAACGTCTCAGTCCTTGGAGCAGAAGTATGACGTCATTACATGGACTGAGTCTTTAGTTGTGGATCCTAAACATATGCCCACATTTCATCTTCTGCAATCAGATCAGAAAACAAACATGTTTTAATTAACTCCAAACACTTCCAGCAGATCAGAGCAGACTTCCACCCTTTTCTCCTCCAAATCGGGAGTTAGCTGCAGAAGTGCTTATTTGCACAAATTATCCTGTACCCTAAGTCTTTCACCATACACTACAATGCATTGTAATCTCATTCAACTTGTGCAATAAGCTCATGGATTGTGAGTCATCTGTCCGCACGAATCAATTCGTTTACTCGCTGGGGGTTTGTATCAATAGTTGCAATTAATTATCTCCCACGGAGCGGTTTGTCTTCAATGTTGCTTCACCCAGCATAAACCTTCGTCATCCATCTGGAACAGAGATTTTGGTCCATGGTGTCATGTCCGTGAATACTTTTTAAGCTTCTGTAGATGTCGGACAATCAGGGCCACTTCATAATCAAGCATACAAAGCACCCTGAGCTCTTGACGGTACGTTGTTGGGATTGAAACCAATTATTTCACGGCAATGAAGAACAGAATAAAGAGTTTCTACAAAGGAAGATTTACGCTATTAGCGTGCTATTTCAACCATCTACATGAGAAACTAAAAATGTTAAACGGGTCGATGCGGAAACAGCATCGGCCCGTTTAGAAATAGTAGCTAAATCCCTAATATACAACTGCGAAAAGGCACCAAATAACAGAAAAACAACAGTAGGCGAGGAAACGGTAAAAGAATCAAGACATCATCGAACCATACCTTTAACGAATATGCCTTTCAGATACTCATATACCTGGTTTCGTGAATCTCAACCTTCATCAGTATGAGTCACTGGTGAAAATACTCAGTGGTGCAAATACTCAGTGGTGCAAATACTCAGTGGTGCAAATACTCAGTGGTGCAAAATACTCAGTGGTGCAATATATATATATATATAAGCAAAAAACATTCAGGCATTTACGCTCGAAATAAGATGTCACTACTTTTAATATCATCTACGGTAAATATTTTTAAATGATATTAACAGTAATAACATAAGCGGTTGAACAGGTCAAATAGCATTAAATAGCTATAAAATTTGAAATTAGCACGAGACACAAGGATTCGGAAGCAGCATATACACATATACATACGTGGAGGCGCCTGGCTTAGTGGCTAGACTGCACTCATGATCGTAAGATTGTAGTTTCGATTCCTTGACTGGGCGATGCATTGTCTTCATTTCATGTTGCTGAAGTCCATTCAGCTGGCAAAAATGAATAATCCTGCAACGGACTGTTGTCTCAACTAGGAGGCGAATATATACAACACATAATCCAAGAAACCGGCCATATACGCCTGTTGTTCGAGAATGACCTTTGATGCTTTTGCTACATATGTACACAGACACGCATAACACACACACACACACACACACACACACACACACACACACACACACACACACACACACACACACACACACACACAGAGACGCGTACACACACACACAGACGCATACACATACACAGACGCGTACACACACACATACACACACACACACACACACACACACACACACACACACACACGTATATACACACAGACGCGTAGACACATGTACATGCATACAATCTTGAGAGATTAGCTTTTTCAAAATCAGAAAGGAGAAAGCAAATTCGAAGACTACAGATAAAAATGTGTAAAACTTTCCAGAAGTTTATCATTTAATTATATATGAGCATGTCTAGATATGCAATTATATGCACGAGAATACATACATAAAATAAAACATACAAATCTGGACAGATAGATAGATAGATAGATACATACAAACATACATACATACATATATACAAAAATACCTTGTTGATATTTTCTGTTCACTGAAAATGGCAGCCGAAACAGTTGTCATGCTTCAAACGGCTTACAAGGGCGCTGCCGTGAGCAAAAAACACAAGTTTACAAGTTTATGATATTTAAATAATGGTCACCTGCCGCTTGAAGACCAACCTTGTTTTTTTATTGCCCACAAGACGCTAAACATAGAGGGGACAGACAAGGACAGACAAACGGATTAAGTCGATTATATCGACCCCAGTGCGTAGCTGGTACTTAATTTATCGACCTCAAAAGGATGAAAGGCGAAGTCGACCTCGGCGGAATTTGAACTCAGAACGTAACGGCAGACGAAATACCGTTAAGCATTTCGCCCGGCGCGCTAACGACTCTGCCAGATCTCCACCTGGAAGACCAACCTTGTTCAGGGCCATTGGTGATCTCCCGAACGAATGATAACAACGCGAGAGTTCATGAACTGATCTTGGAGGACCTTCGCCGAATAATTGAGGAACTTGTTGATATGATTGGTGTATACTGAAAATCCTGTTAACAAAGCGTTGTTTTCATTCGTTCGGGAGATCACCAATGGCCCTGAACAAGGTTGGTCTTCAAGGTGGAGATCTGGCAGAGTCGTTAGCGCGCCGGGCGAAATGCTTAACGGTATTTCGTCTGCCGTTACGTTCTGAGTTCAAATTCCGCCGAGGTCGACTTCGCCTTTCATCCTTTTGAGGTCGATAAATTAAGTACCAGCTACGCACTGGGGTCGAGGAATTGCGAATGAAAAGTGTTGTGCCTCGTTTGCTAACGGAAGATCAAAAGCAGTTGCAACTGAATGTGTGTTGTGAACTGAAAGAACAACTGGAACAACTGAAACAACCCTCCTTGTTCACCCAATTTCCCTCCTTGCGACTTTTTTCCCCCTAAATGAAAAAGGTCCTTAAAGGAAAACGTTTTGCAGATGTGGAAGAGGTGAAGAAAAAACGACGGAAGTGTTAAGAGGCGGAAAATGTATACATACATGCATACATACTTACATACATACATACATACATACATACATACAGACAGACAGACAGACAGACAGACAGAGTGGAATTTCTATTTGACTCCATGTGAATTGCTATGAATATATCGTTGTAATATTAGACGAAAAAGCTTCCTTTATTGTTTATATTCGGATATATTTCATATTAGCTGATACTCATTCATTCTTATAAATGTATCAGCCATTTGTGCATCATCAACTTATTCGAAGTATAATATATTTAAAATCTCCGGCAATATATGTACAGTCTTTGATCTGTGATCGCTATAATCTGTTTGTATACAATTAAATAAGTGCTACCTTTGCACCAGAGAGAATGTGTGAATGGGGACGAGTGTGAATATGTGTGAATGGGGACGAGTGAGTTTGACGTGTGTGCGTGTGTCTGTTGTGTGTAGCAGTTGATGTGTGCTTTTTCAAGTGGTATGTGCACATGTGTATGTGTATGTGTGTGCGTGTCTTTGACCAAATCATGTGCATGTAAATGTTGGTGGGCGAAAGTAATCTTTGTGTATGCATGTTGCGTGTGTTTATGCGTGTTGCGTGTGTGTGTGTGTGTGTATATTGTCAGTGTTCAGGTATTACGTACTTGTGTGGATGTAGGAGGATGTATTGTTTGTGTTCAGATATTATGTGCTTGTGTGTGTGTGTTAGTGTGCATGAGGGTATGTAGTGTCTGCACTGAATTAAACAGTGTCTGTCTGCTCGTATAGTAGTATGTGTGGTGATGCTATTGAAGACTGTGTCTGAGTATGTGGATAATGGTGTGTGATGTGGGTGCTGATAAGTGGTCGGTGCTAAAGTGTGTGGAGAGGGAAGGTGTTGTGGGAGTGTGTGTTATGGTGTGTGAAGTGAGTGATGAGTTGAACAGTGTGTATGGTTGTTTGTATAGTACGTTTGTGGTGAGGGTACCCAGGTAGGTGGCATGCACATGTGCAGGTGAGGGGGCAGTTAAATGTGGGAGGTGTGTAAGAATCCGTGTGGGGTTGGAGTCAGATGAAGAGAGGAGATTAGTTCCTGTTCATGGTGAAGGCGGGAGTCCGGGTGGCCCTTGTGCGGAGACAATCTGAGCACAGACAAATGTTTTATCGAATGACCGGTAGAGCAGATGTAGTGCAAGACCGGAGTGTCATAGCGGACCCCCCCCCCCAAAAAAAAGATAATCACAAACGCAAAATCCATCACAAAATTGGGTATCGCTATTTCTAGTATTGCATTCTGTCTACCAGAGGCACCTGTGTAATATTAAAATATTTTAAAGATGGATCTTACAGCATTTTGATTTGAAATCTTGTAGTAACATCGAAATTGGTTTTGAGATTAGTGATAACTTTTTCACAGATATATAAACTGAAAATATAGTATGTAATTGTAGTAGTCAGTCGCAAGTGATTATAACTTGATAGCATTTACTATGCTTTCGCTAATTGTTTTACATCCCCATGTAGCTGAGAGAAAACATGCACTCCCCTCAGGTATATCACCATTGACCAAGCAGAACAACCGTGTAAAGACAGAAACGGGCTGCACTATCGCTAAGCTAATTCTTACTTTCAGTTAAGTGGACTGGAATAACATCAAATAACGTACACAAGAACACAGCATGATACTCGGTCCAGTAATCGAAACTGTAAAATTATGACCGATAGCCCATACTAATACAAATAATTATTCTCTAAAATAAAGATATTATATCTAAATTACGTTAATGCAATCAACCCTTGTCCACTTATATTCATTAATAACACTATGACCAATTATGTAGTAAATTATAACATCAGTTCAATATTTAAACTATTGCAAATGTATGAAGTAGGCTTGAAATATACGCAAATCAGATAGACACATCATCATTAATGCTTGCAAGATTATGGGAGGTAAAATAGCAAATTAAATATACATTAACATTTCCTCTCCTCTCAGTAGATTAAATATCATGGCTCGTTCAATTGAAAAAAGGTTTTAAGCATTTCTTTGACGGAAAAATTAAAGCAAAGAATCTTGTCCGACTCCCTTGCAATTTCGCTGAGGCTTTATAGAATCTGAAAGGATGTAAAATAAAGTTGATCTTGGCGGGATTCAAACTCACAAATCTAAGAACCAGAATATATACGATATGATATTTCTTACAACGTTATAACGCTTTTACCAATTCGACGCCATTTTCAATACACACTAGCATAATTGGAAGATGCTACAAGCTGTTAAATATCCTAAATAATTACATTACTATAAAACTCTTACGTTTCAACACTATTACCTTTAGGTGGATCAAGTTATGTAATTCTTTTAATCATGAAACTGTAGCTCATGATGAAAATGTCACTTGAGCTAACGCTTCACAGTGTCCGTGACGATTCATTATTAGCAAGCTACAACCAAATAGACAACAGTATAAGTTAACTTGCTGGAACACTAATTGCTAACAGATATAAACGAGTATTGTAAAAGCAGAAATAGAAGGACTAAACAAAAGATAAGTGGTGCTGCATTGTGAACACAATAACATTATCTTTAGTTCGCAATATTACATATATGACAACTTACAGTATATAATTCTGTAGATAGCACTCATAGATACCACCTCTATATCCATTTTCATATACACCCTTTTTCTCTCTTTAATATGCACACATTTACTCATACATAGACGAGAAAATAAGAACGGATAAAGACTTCCTCTTTGGAGAAAATGTTAATAAATTGCAAATTTATTTGCTCTGAATATCTTCACAAACTTGCAGCTTTAGTTATCAAACTATGACCTTAACTCTCTGGTGGTTTCGTAACAGCTTACATAAGAAGTTCGACATAGGGCTTCGCATTAGTCTCTACTTCATCCTATGACTGACCAACATATACCACTTTTGTTTTTATATTTAATCTGCTTCACTTTGATGCAGATAATCACACATTTCCAATTCTAGTGTTTCTCCTTATACATAATACACATTAATTAGTTTTTCTTTTCCTCCCATTCTAGATGCAACAAATCACATGTTTTCTCTCTCCCGTTATCTTCTCTGTGAGATTTTGAGTTGATCGATTCAAGAGTCATTGGTTGCTACCGTGTTATAGGTTCACTTTTTGTTCTAATATATTTAATTCTAATGGGCCACTTAACTGTAAAGAGGTATACCACAACAATATATTTCACAGCTGCGTAATATATGTGTGTATTCTTGTTACCATGTAGTGAAGATTGCAATTCATTCTATATGTATAGCTTGAAGAGAGATGGGTTTACTCTAGTAAGAATGCTGAATTATTTCTGCTTGTATGACCAAAGCTTATAGAACCGAATACTATGCTGTTACTAATTTCATTATTTGTTCTCATTCCCTTGATATTCGATACAAGCAGAGATGGTATTAAGAAGATCAAGCATTTGTGGTATAAACACTTCAAGCTAAAATAAATACTACAAGCAGTAGTGCAGCTTAATGATGTCTGCAGAGAATCTGCAGAACTGATGGATCTCTTGTTAGCGTGCAGTACTAAACCCCAAATCACCAAAAGATACAGAACAACAAAATCAATTACAGAACATGATGGAGAAATCTCTTAGTAGTCACTCTACATGCTAGACATAGCGGCCAAATCTCACTTAAGTCACATCTAACTGATTCGAAACAGGAACCTGGATGCATTTTAAGAAGTTACGAGATGATGACCTGAATGATTTTGAAAATGTACAATCTGGGCTACAAAATCCAACAACAATCACCTCCCTCACATAACTCAGAAGCGTCTACAATCCCTAAAATTTGTATTTTACAAACTAAAACACCTACTTAGTTAAATAGAAACAGTAATAATACTATGATTAAATGAACAATAAATTTATAAATAGAAGCAAACTGTTGCTGTGTTCGAAATGTTTTCACCTAGCGCACCTTCACTGTCGCGCTGGCCAATTGCTAAAGACATACATATCAGTGTAAATTCGAAAAAAATTGCAGCGTGATGCACTGCTCAATAAATCGTTGCATATGAAGTGCATAATGTGAACATCAATTTGTTGCATTGGGGATGGATGGCATTTTTCGGTTGACCAACTAGCTATTGGCATAGCCTTGCTCAGTCAGCGTTGATATTGAGCTAAACAACAATTGTTAAAATATCAGCAGAAACAAAAATATATGACGACCCTATTTATGCGCTGACTTTTAAGAGTCAAATTCATTATGTGAATAGTGCTACTGCTCTATTTTAGTGGTATGTTTACGGAAGCCGTATCTGTTATGCAGATTCCTTTACCTGTTGAAATATTTTTTATCTTGCTTTAGTCCCTATACATTATGGTCGATGTGGTTTACAAGTGAGGGAGTCGATATTTGGCCTGTTAAAATTAACATGAATATCTCAAATTATATCTCATCGACTTAGAAAAACACATTAGAAAATGGTGCACTTTCTCTTGCGGTAAAAAAAGACTTGAAGCTACACCATAACAAAAATCCCGCCACAGAAAGACACCAAGCCAACAAATTTGATAAAATAGTCTATTAAGAGTTTGAGAACTGTTTATTATCATTATATACATAATTTGTAAATTAATTAATTGCCTAAATAGTTTACAGAAAACGGTAACTGCATTGCTTATCCTTGTGGAATTTAAAGATTAGTTAAATTAAAAAGAGAATGCAATGTAGCTGTAGTTTTCGAAACTATATTATCGGTAAATATGAAATTCAGCGCTCGTCCCTCTGCGGCAGTTTGACCTTCCATCCAAACAATATACTTATAGACACAGGTGAACTATTTAGATAAGAATGAATTTAATAGATTCTAAGTGATAAATATAAGATGAAGTGGGAAAAGAAGCAGAGATATGAAAGCAAACAGACAAGACCAATAATGATGGAAGAACAGGGGAAAAATATACAGATGAATGAGCTGAAGATTAATGTAGTAGTGTTAGTGATAATGATGATGATAATAATGGAGATGATGGTGATGATGGTGATGATAAGATGATAGTGATGATAGAAACAAGGACAAAAAGAAAGATATGTTAATTATGATTCCAAAGTGAGGAAAAAATGACATTATAATGATTATGATTATGATAATCAGAAGGATGATAAGGATGGTAACAGTAAGGAAGATTATGAGGAGGTGGATTAATGCCGAACTAGTGATAAAAAAAGGAGAAAATATGAGGAAACAAATTATGAAAATATAAAATAAAAATACTATTTTGTAGAGAGAATACAAATACAACCTTGAGGTTGGGTGCCTTCTCTTATTTGTTAAGAGGTTTTAGACTACTACTACTACTACTACTACTACTACTACTACTACTACTACTACTACTACTACTACAAGTAGTTGTAATAGTAAATTATTGGGGCAATATAAAGAGTAGCAACATCACAAACATCAAGAAAAATAAATATATGTATATGATGAATATGAATATGATGGTGATGATGATGAATATGATGATGATGATGATGAGAAAGAAAAGAATGGAGATTTAAAAGAACGAAAAGAGGAAGAAGAAGAAGAAGAAGAAGAAGAAGAAGAAGAAGAAGAAGAAGAAGAAGAAGAAGAAGAAGAAGAAGAAGAAGAAGAAGAAGAAGAAGGAGAACAACAGAAGCAGCTGCAGCAACAACAACAAATACAACAAAAGCACCGTCGACAACAATCAAGAAAATGGAAAGAAAATTAAAAAAAAAAATAATGCAGAACTTCTGCTTGGGTAAGCCATTAATATGGGCCACTCAACAACGATCGTCCATTTTACTTTAGTCTGTTAAAGGCGGCCATTTATCAGACATATGTGTAGTCACGTGTTAAACAGATAATGAGCTGTGGATCGAATTGCTAGTGCAGCTATTGTTTTGTTTCTTCAGTTTTTTTTTGTATTATTTTTGTAGTTGTTGCCCTTCTCTGCAAATTTGTCTTTAATGCTGGTTGTTATTGAAGTCGACGGTGTTCTTTTTGTCGGTTGTTGTCATTGTTGTTCATCTTCCCATCATGGTTCTTATGTTATTACTTGTGCAACTTCTTGACTTACCACAGTAGTAGTAGTAATATTAGCAGAAGTACCAACACCAACAATAGTAGTAGTAATAGTTGTAGTTTTTTGATTACCTGTATTCACTATTGAACAGAGTGCAGTTCTACATCTGCGGTACTTGCAATGTTTTTTTTTAAGTGCTATTGTTTTGCGAACAGCCTGTAGTGTATGCGTTGGGCCTAGTAATACAATTAAAGTAGGTATGAAAGTTCTTGTGTTTTGGTTATATTTTCGCAGGTTACTTATTTTTATGGGGATTAAGTATACTTTCGACTCCTCACACCTTGTTTCCATCTATTGCGGTACCCTTATTTTTTTAAAAATAGTTTCTACATTTTGCTTTATAGATGTAATGTCGTTCGTTCGAGTTGAAACTTGCTTTCGTAGACATTTCCTTTCCTAATGGTCAAGAGAATGATTTCCCTTGTCTCGCTATTTGCATCATATGTCCCAGAATGACAAAAATATGGTGATTTTGATGCCGTTTATTTACTCTGAGACATATAAAATATAACCATATTTTCTAGTGTATAAAAGCGCCCAATCTGCCACTGACATGATCCTTATATATACTTCGCGCTGACTAAATCGAGCAGCAAGAAACAATGTGACTGATTACTTCTTCGTAGCATTTACATATCCAACTTATACTATTTGCTTTCCTTTCTACTGCATAGCTTTTTCAGTTTCTGGTGGGAAGGGTTTCGTTAAGTGCCATGATTTAAAAATAGTTCCATCTAATTCTGCTCAGCCGCTGCTGAGTTCTCTTCATTTAGTTCTTCTTCATCTTCTCGAGTATTGTCCATGTAAAATATTTTCCATGTTAAATATGGTAATTTATAATTCCATTATCCATTTATTTGCTTTCAATACTTTTTCTATACTTCGCATATGTGTTTGTTAACTTCGTCGCTGTTACCTTATAACTTTTGGCTTTCACTTTTGTTGATGTAGTATAACTATTTGTATAACTTTCCCTTTATTCATTACAGTATACATTTTATAAAAATTTTGTAATTTCTTAAAACCTGTATCTCACATATAATTTTTAGTATCGAATTTTGGGCGATACATCTAAAAGCATTATTATTTTCTTGGCTTTACTATTTAACCTTGGTTACTCATTTAATTTCTTTTTCATTCCAACTATCAATTTTATTAGATCAGTTATTGTATTAATATATATTCGTATTTTGTGTTTGGATAACATTTGACTGTTAAATTAATGAGTATATAATATTCCTTCATAACCCTCATTTCATTAAAGTATGTGTTTGAGTATTCCAAAGACATTTGTACACTTAATGCAATACTGAGGCTGAATAATAGGCATGCACTGTGTGACATACCCCCCCACTCCAGTTAGTATTATTGATACAAACATTCGATAAACTTCTACACAGCTGCTAAATAACAAGTTTCTCTCACAAGTTTGGGTTGATCCGCTGCCACGATAGGAAACACTTGTCACAAACGCGGCATAGTGAGATGGAATCCAAGATACTACGAAAGCCTAAGGAACCTCTTTATCTTTCAGTTAAGCTTAGTATATGTAATTATCAAGAACATTATTAATTTTTCTTCCTTGGTAGTTTCATGCGTGTCTTTATTGCATCACTTGGTGTACTTCGTGCTCCTGAGGTGTGTGTAGCATTGTGTTCATATTTTTCTGAGAATTGGGGGGAGTGTAGACTTTTATCATCCTCCTTCTCCTCTTCCTATTCCTCCTCCTTCTGCCTCCTTCTCATAATTTTTGAATTTCATTGCAACAAGGCATGTTTCACGTCCTTCCCTTTAGATTTAATATTTGTCATTTTCTATTATGTAGTTTAGTCTTGTATATTTTTTCTAGTTTTGTTAACATACACAACGCGAGAGTTAAAAAAAATTGTTGACAATATTTTACCCTAAGAAGGGGACATATTGTCCTCGCTATTCTGCTTCTATTTTGCTAGTCTGTTTCTGATTTGACGTTGTGTATATTGTGGAGATGTGGGTGATGATTTTGAATACAATGGCGGCCATCTTGTTTCTTCAGAGGAAGGGAATGTTTTAATGTCTTTAACGTTACAGACAAATTTGAAAATTTGGAAAATAACACAAACATATTTATCACGGACTTTAGAAATACAAACAAAATCGAAAATAACACATTGGACAAGAGTGCCAGCAGCGTGTCTTGTAACAACAAAGACGGTAGTTTTTCTTTCCACTAGAATATAATGATAACAGGTGACTATTGTAGGATGTAAAATCTGTTAATAGAAACGCGTTGGCGAATGTGGTGGTTTCATGCATACGGTTAGACAACATTTAATGGAAGACAACATTCTAGAAAGTCAAGTGTGCCAGTTGGTACATAGACAAAAGACATTAAATAAATGAAAAATAAATGAAAAAATAAATGAAAAGACATTAAATAAATGAAAATGAAGGAAAAATTTATAGAGTACATAATTTTATATGTATAGTTATAAAACTATATTAAGGGAAACTAGCGAGTATTTCAACAGGCCAAGCCATACGCTAAAAGAAGACGTCAAATGATGCTAAACTACCTTAAGTATCACATTAACACGTGCTGAAAGCGAGAGAAAAAACGAAGATTCATGAAGAGGTTCAGTTATGTATCAATACACACACACACACACACACACACACACACACACACACACACACATACACACGCACACACACACACACATACACACGTACATATATATATATCCCATGTGAAAACGAACATTGGTGGGTTCTAAGAAATAATAAAATAGATAAGATCAGGCACCAACTATGTGGGAAGTAGTTTCTCATGTAGATTAACAAATATACTATTCCATTGAACGTGATGTCAAAAAACCTCCACTGTTACAAATGTCCAAAAATATACACCTCTTTCCCTTTATGGGAGAATACTATTTATTAAGGTAAAGGCAAGAACATAGTCAAGACTAATAGAAATTAACGTTTCGGCTTTGGTTTTCTTCATAAAAGACTTATAGGGAGAATCGAAAAGCTTGTTGCTGTAATTATGGATGAATTTGAAGACTAACCCGAAGTGAGCCTGGGTATTAGGCTAATAGAAGCTGATAACCGAGAAATACAAAACCGTCCCCGATAAAATTTTCATAAAGAACCTAAAAGTAAGTATTTAGCAGAGTACAGAAAATTCAGTTGTTTCAAGTGCTGTAATGCCCCTTCTCCTTCCTTAAACAACAGCAATATCAAGAAAAAAATTGTAATATAACCATGGAAACTGTTGTTGTTACCTAAGCGATCTGTGTCTTAAAAAACAGTAATGTCTTGAGCTACAGGGATAACATTCGAAAGAGAAACCTTTCTAACCACGCTTTTAACCAAGTTGAAAATGGAAATAATCTTAGTCGAACTTCTCCCTCAAAAATATCTCTAGTAGAAATCCTACTCTCAAATTGCAACATCATATTTCTAAAGTAAAGAAGATGGAGTCTGAACCAAAATGGCGGATCACAAATAACCATAGAAGCAGAAAAAGAGGAAAAAAAAAAAAAAGGCTGCAGAGAATGCAGATTAAAAAAGGAGGAAAATTTCAGCATGAAGACGGCAACGAATAGTAAACAGCGTTTCATCTTCACATTCAGACTTTCATAATGATTTGGAAGAGAAATGCGATGACGTGGTATAAAGGAAAAGATATATTGTGTCAGAGCGGGAAGGAGGATAATAAAAAATGAATACGCAGATAAGTTTCCCATCAAAACTGAGTGAAACATTTACATTAAAACAAAAGTAAAATTATCTTTTATAAAAATAAGAGTTTTTTGTGAAATCACGAGATTTTACAGAAATCGCGATATGTACGAAATCGAGAAACGGTGTATTGAGTGAGATAGAGCGTGTCTAGCGTCAGTGTCACCTGCTGAATGAACTCAGGTAATGAGGTCTGGAATATATATATATATATATGATAACAAACAGATGTATTAGTTTAACGCTCGGGAAGTGAAAAAGCCTTTAACGTTTCGAGCCTACGCTCTTCCACAGAAAGGAACACAGAATGAAACAAGGAGAGAATATAAAGAATGTGTAGTGGCTAGCGATCTATCATCGCGGCATGCACACACTCATTCCTGTGCGTGTGTGTTTGTGTTTTTATATCTGTATATGTGCACGAGTGCTTGGGTGTTGTAATTCTGGTAAAAATCTATTTCCATAATTTATGAAATAAATTAAGCGTATACAGTGTGTTTTATAGATTGGGCACAGACACATACACACACACGCACACAAAGTGTGTATATGTGTAAACGGGTAGATAGAGAGAAGGAGAAGGCAGAGAGGAGAAGGGCTAAGGAGAAAAAGATAATTATCTGTTACCTGCGACATCTACGAGCATTAATTATCTTTTAAATAGATATTTTAATTAAGCTTTCCTCGCTTATATTTTAGCAATTCAGATTCAATTTCTGATCGTCAAGAAATTAGTATTTATGTGTAAGATTTAAACTGATAGCGAATTCCTTTGTGTCTGCATCTTAGTAGTCAGTATTCAGTAGCAAGCTACTATAACCTATGCTCAGAGCTAACAAGCTGTAATAAATATATTGAACTTAATGATGAGGCTGGTCGAAATAATTTTAAGGCTCAAATCTGATATTTTGTATATTAAAACAGCTTTCCATTGCTTTCACTTCTTAGCCCAATAACCTGTGTAAATGTATAGAGTAAATAGAACTTAATGCAAATAGTAAATGCGAATGCTGCTTCGGTACATCTCGGTACAACATAGCAAAAATTCAGCGACATGTTTATGGGCTCACAGTAATGCTGACGATAAGATACGAATCAACGACATCAAGTCCAATGTCTAATGCTTTAAAACAAGATTAATTTTCACCCACACACATTCGACTACGAAATTCATCGACGAAGAAATGGCTAAAAAAATTATATGTGTGTGTGTATGGTATATATATACTTTTTTCTAGTGACGAAAGTTACTGATCTCGAAAAAGTGAAAACAAGCAATAATAAATAAATAAGCGAGGTATAAACAGCAGCTGCTCGATATCGTGAAGAATATTTGCCACCTAAATGGAAGAAAGCAGCGAATTTATACGAAAACAAGGACGGAAAAACAACGGAGAAATGGTACACAAATACAAACGCAAGCAACAGGACATTAAACAACAGGTAACTTTCGATTAAGGCCGAATTAAATTAAGCTGGCGTGTGTGGAAGTGAAATCTTACTGCAGTGACACACACACACACACACACACACACACACACACATATATATATATATATATATATATATATATATATGGGTCATCCCATAAGTAATGCGGTTTTATCAATTTCATGAGCTAAAAGTCGTAAAAGTCGGAGGAATAAACGGAATAAACAATCTGCATCAACTTGCTATAAAAGAAGATTAAAGTTTTACCTTGGACTTATGCCTAGTGCAAGTTTTGAAGAGTGCAGTTCTATTTTAACAGTTATTTTTTCAAAGCTATAACGGAAGTGATAGAGGAGCATATTTTACCTCATGAGTTCAATGAAGGCAACAACGCAATCGGAAAATGTGAGGAATATTAATGCAGTACATGGGTATCGGACAATAAGCGCAAGCTAGCGACAACGGTTGTTCCAGAAATTCCGAGCCAGAAACTACAGCCTAGAAGACGAGCCTCGTCCTGGAAGATCTGTAGAGCTCGAAGAAGACGTCCTGCACACCCTGGTGGAACCAAATACTAACGTAGCTGTTGAGGAAGGAGCAGAGAAGCTTGGATTTGGTCATTCAACCAGTCATTTAAGTCAGCGCTAGATGAAAAACGACCATATCTAGTTTCAAGACGAAAGGTGTTTTTCCATCAGGATAATGCTCGGTCACATACAGCGAGAATGACACTCCAAAGGCTGAAGCAGTTTGAATGGGAGACGATGCTCCACCCATCATATTCGGCCATCTTATCATTTATTCCGTAGTCTTCAAAATGATATAGACAGAAAATATATCAATTCTATCGACGAGGTCAGAACAGTGCTGGAGGAGTATTTTTCTTCACGGACAAGTGAATTTTGAAGAGGGGCTTTGCAAGTCTACCAGATAGATGAAAGAGCATTGTAGAAAATGAAGGAGAGTATATTTTAGATTAAAAAGGAACTTTATTGTAAATTTAATAAATAAAAGAAGCATAAAAAACCACATTATTTGTGGGATGGCCAGCATATATATATATGTGTGTGTGTGTGTGTGTGTGTGTTTGTTTCTCTGTACAGGTGCATCTTCATATCTTCTTACGCATTTGGGATTTTCCCTTGATACTTTAGAAAGTCCTTACTTCTGATCTAGAGATGTGTGTGTGTGTGTGTGTGTGTGTGTGTGTGTGTGTACATATATATATATATATATATATAACATTTATATATGTAACATTTGATGACGATAAGCACTCAATAGGTCAGCCAATTTTACTTTGAGCAGCTACAGTACTGTTTCATAGTTCCCTTATCAGCAGTATTATAAATTTTTTTAATTTCCAGCAATTTTGACCTTCTTCGATATTGAGTTCAATTCTTTCTGTTGTCATGGTGCTCTGTATCAAAAAAGAGATTTGGGGAAATTTTCTTGTTTTGTTAGAATGAAACCATGACCGCAGATATTAAAACGTCTTGGCAACCAGTCACACAAATGATGTCAGGCAATTTCTCCCTGAAGGTGGATGAATGAATGGATGAATAGATAAATGATGATAATGACAGCTTCAATACATCCTTTGTGTTTAGTAATGAACATAGAGCAGGACCAGAGAAATTCCAGTAATATAGTGTTACAAGTCTAATTTGTTATTAGAGGTTTTTGAATGAAGATAATTTACCTAGTTATATAGTAGTCTTACTGGTTTTAATGATCTGGTCTGCTCGCCTCATGGTTCCGATTTAGAGTTCTACTGAAAAGATGTTTATTGCAGTAGCTGTCCAAAATATATTTAATGAACATAACGTATTTTATACAAACATTATAAAGAATTTTATCGAAGTCACTGCACAAATTATATTTAATTAGCGCAGAGTATTTATATTTTAGCGTGGCTATTAATGTTATGAATAATGTATAATACACTACTTGTATATAACAATGAAACTCCACAAACAGAATGCAAAGTTGGCCGTATAATCAAAAAAATTGGCCGTGGAACAAAGGACAGTACAAATACTGCTGCTGCTGTGACTACTACTACTACTACTACTACTACTACTACTACTACTACTACTACTACTAAACTGCAGCTATACGGTATTGATGCTGTAGCAGGGTTAATTATGCTGCCTATTGAACCATAATTCATGGTCTAAGATGAAAAGCATTTCCCTTCCGTCTATAAAAAAATCTCTTGTAATGATGTTTTATGATTTTTCATATCTGATTTTACTTCGTATCCAGGAATCTCCCGATAATTCGTGCTGAATGAAACAAATAGGTTTTCTGCACTCGCGTCCAGATTAAACTCTAGTTTTCGAAAATTTACACTCAAATTCTTCATCACCGTTCCCAAAGCATCAAAGATAACTGGTTGGATCCAACTGCATTTATTCTTTTTCTTTCGGTATCACTCAATTCATTCTTCCTCCATTCAATAATTATTGTTCCTTACCTTGTCAGTAATAGTATATTAATTTTGATTGCTTGTATGATATTTCCTGCATTCAATTTGATTTTTAAAATCTCCATTCACTGATTAACAACTGCAGAGTGGTTAGTTACTTCCAATAACGAGTTGAGAGCAAGCTCTACCTGAAAGTTCGGGCGGTAAAGGGGAAATATATTCATCATCTCCATCACTTACTAAGGTGTAAACCGTTGTTTTTCATCAGTTTTCATCTGCCCAGAGCGGAGTTTATAATCTTTCGTGTTTTAAGGAAGGGAAGCAACCAATAGGTCAGAATGTCAATCTGCTACCAACACACTTTTGTAATAATGCGTTGGCATATATTTAGGGCGCAGCATCCGCAAAGATTCCCGGGCGAAGTGGTGTGATCGCCACTTCAGACAAGTCTTTTCACTTTTCTTCATTTTAATGGAGTGGTGTTGTGGGTCAAGTGGAGACTGGGATGTGATTCTGGGCAGTGCATCAGAGGTACGCCAATCCTTGAATTCTATAATGGATTAGGGAGAGGAAAGACCAGCAACGCTTTTAGTAAAACTCTGGATATCAATTTAAGCAATTGATTTCTTTATAAATTTTTAATTTTTTCTCTTTTTTGCGGGGTTATAATTTGTAGTTGATGATTGAATTTTTAAGCTTCCATTATTTGTTGCACAGCGAAATTCGAATTCTGTGCAAAACATGAACTAATCATATCCAGTCATGGTTTAGCTTTATTCTAATACACCTTTTCAATTCTTTCGTTTCCATTATCATCTTCAGCGAAACAAATTGATGCATCTCTTTTCTACGGGATCAACCCTAATATCAATAATCTCATGATGTGAAAAAGTTTTGGGTAATTCAATATCGTTGTCACCTCAAATCCAGTCATTGATAATTTTATCTCGGAGATTATGTAAAGGATTCTCAATGGACGTTGTTTGTACTGTCTGCATTGTTTCCCTACCTAATATTAAAACCATCAGAATCCCCTTCATCTTAATCATCAGAAATAATATTGTCAAACATGAAAATAGGCGAAAGCTCTCAAAAGATTGAGTGATTTAGCAGAGGTCCATGCAACAAGAGATGTAAAGTGCGCATCCTTAATTGAAAATTGGCATTGAAAGTTTCGAATAGAAATTTCGCCGTTGATTAATTATTTCGTAAAATTATTTCTATAATGGCATTTGAAATTTTGGGTAATTCCCTGGCTCATTGCTGTATGAGAGGAGTGAGGTTAAGTGGAAATAACACGAAGAAATATCTCCACAATCTGAAACCATCATTGATCCGTGGGGACGGGCCCTACAGTTATCATGGAGTGAAATATATTTAGTGTCGAAAGGCTTACCACGAATTTGACACTGTCTCACGCTCGCATGTAAAACAATTTTGAAAAGTTATTTATCTATGCATTCGATTGGACTTTATTGGAAGCTACCATTATTTCATTCAAGGCCGTAAGACGATGGAACTTGTTGCTAACATTTAAAACTTTATTCCGTCTTCAGAAGACATATTAGCGGCGCGTGTAACAGCCTATCGTTTTTTATCATATTTGAAATTATAGAAATGTTCCATTCGAACTTGTCAGTGTTATCGTTTTCTAGAGGCCTGTTTTTCGTATATTTCATTGCCTGAAAGATTATATTCTCGACAAATCAAAAATCATTCGGTTTCCTTTGGGTATCGATTTTGAATCTGGTGATCATTTATTATCGACCATGTCTTGTTTGTTTTCTTATCCTTTTATTGTCATATCTCGATTGAAACATACGGTAATTTATTTCAATTTATTTTAGAATTAATGAAAAATTTAGTAAAATAACTTTGTCATTATTAAGCTGCTGTAAGGCGGCGAACTGGCAGAAACGTTAGCACGCCGAGCGAATTGCTTAGCGGTATTTCGTCTGCCGCTACGTTCTGAGTTCAGATTCTGCCGAGGTCGACTTTGCCTTTCATCATTTCGGAGTCAATAAATTAAGTACCAGTTGCATACTGTAGTCTATCTAATCGACTTGCCCCCTCCTCAAAAATTTCGGGCCTTGTGCCTAACGTAAAAAAGTTTATTATGTTGCTGTTTATGTTTGGCGAGCTGGAAAAATTGTTAAAGAGTCAGAAAAATGCAGATGAATGGGATCAGCTTTCCTTTCTTTCCTCCAGGATCAATAAAATTTCCATCAATACCCCATCAAACTCTGTTGTCAATAGTTTCGACTGACATCCTTCCCTCGACAAGAAATAGATAACATACTATCAGCGCGTGGCACTCTAGTAGACTTCGACGGAAAACTATGGAGCAAGTCGGATAGAGTGGATACCTTCGACATAGCGCCGGGATCCTCCGACTTGGAACAAGTCACAAATTTTGTCAGGGTTTACATCCTATCCCTAATTCAATCCTCATTTCCGGAAATCGGTGGAGGTCTGTATAATGATGATGCTCTATTCTTCTTCAATAGATGTAGTAAAGTAGAGATAGGAAGGCTTAAAATATATTTTTCAAACATTTTAAAAACTTACGATTGAAAATAATTACCGTAGAGTGAACTTCTTAGATGTTATATTCAGCCTAAAAACTGGGTTGTACGAGCCTTTTCGTAAGTCCAATGACAACTTAAAGTATATAAACGCGCAATGCAATCACCCACTCCCATTATAAGAGGACTAGTCAATAGTATTTCCGCTAGAATATCTAGGTTTGCAAATAAGGAAATTTTCAGTAAGCATGCACCTGCTACAATGACACTTTAGCTAGGGCTCATCACAGGGCGAAAATAGAATGCTCACTTAAAAATAATATAAACAATATATAATATAACATATAATAATATAAACAATTCCGAGAACCACGCCACCAAAGACAAAACACACCACACAACAAATGAGTACCATAAGAAGAACGACTCAAATCGTCGAAATATGCCAACAAAAAGAAGGAATATAAAGACTAATGATTGTAACGAGACTACCTGCGGCATACACCGCTATTACAGCAAAACACAACATATCAAAAAGTCGCAATAACACACCTTACGCTAGAACAAATAAGCCAAACAGCAAATATAAAACAAAGCAAGATGCCCTCTGGTATAACCCTATCTAGGATCACACATCTATCTTGGATCATAAAAGAGGTCTTCGCCACACTAGATCAATTCTTTCCGAAATCTAATAAATGCAGTAAAATATTTAATCGGCACACCGTGAAGGTATCGTACGCCAACTCATCCAACTTAGAGCACCACATATATATGATAAACTATAGGAAAATAAATCAGGTTTGGAGTAACCTAAAGAATAGGTCCTTAACCATGGAAGGCGGTCCATCAAGGGACTCGATAAACAATGTTAATAATAGCCCTGTGAACATCAGAAATGCACTGTGAACATCAGAAGGGGCCCCTGTGTGTATATCGGCATATCTGTAGACATTTTAAAAACTCGATATAGAAACCACATCACCAGCTTCAAAAAAGTAAATAAATGACTAGGAATCGTTGTTGTTGACCAAGGATAGGATGATTAATGTATTTTCAGAGCGATTGGTAACATGTTTGCACACAAACAAATGTTCATTTTCACAATACAATAGGAACATTATATAATGAATACAGATTAATTACAGAAAACATAACAATGAAATGACTTAAACTCCCCTACCCCCATTCCAAGTGAAAACATCCTGCGATACAACTTTGGAACTTACACCACCAAATAACTCGATGGACCTGCTATACTGTTTAAAGTGAACATTAAAAGTGCTTTTAGATTGTCCTGCATATACGTGTACCTGTCCTTGAAATTTGATTTTGGTGTTACGAAAAAATACAAACTTACGCATAAAAAAACTGGATAATGATATGTTGTATATGTTTATGTTATATGTTATAGACCCGAGACCTTTGTATTCCACTAACTCATACTGACAGACAATACAGTCCTAGGCTGTCTATCCAAGTACTACGTACTATCTGTATAATTCCAACATATTCAATATGTATCGAGATTATTGTCGAATGTACAATTATAGACTGTTTATCCAAGTAGTACATACTATCTAAGTCATTCCAACTAATACAATATTTATTGTAATTACTATATGTATTGTAATTATTATATGTATAGTAATTATTATATGCATTGTAATTATTATATGTATTGTAATTATATATGTAATCCTAGAAATGAGTCTGCGGGTCCAACTGTCACTAGACACGTATGTGCCCTTGAGATGTACTGGCATATGTAAATACGAAAATATAGCTACGTACATGCTTGTATAAATATGTTTGTACGGGTGTATGCGAGGAAGAGTAAATATTTAGACATATATATATATATATATATGATGAGTGGGGTTATTCACCTGGAATATAGATGTTTGTATGTGGGCCCGTATGTGTAAAAAAATATATATGCACATAGATAAATGCATATGAATGTGTCTATGTGCATATGTAAATACTTATATATGTTGCCCTGTATGTGGATGTAGAATAAACTTATATATATATATATATATGCATATCAATATATGTATATATATATATATATATGTATATATATATATATATATATATATATATATATATATATATATATATATATATATATATATATATATATATATATATATGTGTGTGTGTGTGTGTGTGTGTATATATATATATGCATATCAATATATGTATATGTATCAGTACGTGAATGTATGTAAATACCTGTATATGTCAATTTTCGTGTGTCAAACCACTGTTACATATATGTATGAGTGTGTGTCTATGTATATATACAAATACTTGTATATGTTGGCGCTTAATATATCGGCTGAGTCATCATTATCCGACTGTAGACTGGCCCCGCAGCAGGGCGTTAGATACCATTCTTGTTTCCCTCAGATATGACTATCTTGGTTGTTTATGACGATATTCAGTGACATTTCCTTATAGCAGCTCTCCATACACCTGCATTATTTTCTAGAAACCGCATAGTTCCCCAAAATAGATTATGACACTCACGAAAGTACATTGATTTTTTACTGCCCACTCCAATCACCAACCTCTTGGTTAGGTGTGATTTTGTGCACCCAGCCGTAAAGAACTTTATTTTAAATTGGTATTTTTTTCTATTGGCAAGAAGCCTGGACAGACAGTGTTCTTGTATTTTTAGGTCATTGTTATGTATTTCAGAAAAAAGAATCGCTTTGGTATGATATATAATTAATAGATTTATTATCTATAGGACTAGGATTGATTGAAGAGTGACAGCAATGTTAAAGGCAACCGTGCGTATCTTTCTATATCTACATATCTCCCTACAAGTTGTATACAGACATGGCATGCATACATACAAATACATTTTAGCACATATGCAAACATCCATAGACGTGCAGGAAGACAGATCTAAAAACATGCAAAAATATACCTCCATACCTACGTACACACATATGTGTCACTGCGTGTATGTGTGTGTGTATGAGTCTGTGCGCGTGCGTGCGTACGTATTGCCCGTTAGTGAGTTCTGGCCTTACAGTAATTTAGTGAAAACAATGTCCCTTTTCTCCTCACTTACCATCAATCCTCCTCACCCCTCCAACACGCTTTCATCCAATTCCTATCCGATCCTTTTTACTCCTCATATTTTCCCTACTCACTCACACTGTCAATCGAGCCCACAACGCATGCAATCTACTGGTTCGCAGCTTCTTTTCCCCTTTTCCCCTCCTGGCAATCAACCTGACTCCTTCCCTTGCTCTCATCCACGCTGCTGCACCTGCCCCATCTGTTCCAACAGCACCGTCCTAAGCGATACCCACCACCGACCCTACCACATCTCTGACACGTTCTCTTGGATCACTAGTAATTTGATTTGTGGCAATCTCTGCACTCTTTGCCTCTCCCTGTACATTAGACAAACTGGTTAGAACCTAGGTGATCGTTTTGTCGAACATCTTCAGGAATTAGACTCGGCCAAGACATCCCGGTCTTGTACCACTTCTGCTCGACCGTTTCTTGCCTGCAAACATCTGTTTGTGTTTGGGCTGGTCTTGCATAAAGGCCGCTCGGATTACAGCCTCGGTTTGGAACAGCAAATTCATTTTTTCTCCATATTCATAAATCCCTCACGATCTAAATTCTCTAGCCCACTTTATCTAAACCTTTCCTCCACTCGCATTTACGCTATCATAAACCTCTTACTTTTCTACTACCTCTTCCTGTGAATCCTTCGCTGAGAACAGAAGCAGTCTCCGTTCGACAGATGATTTTTCCACAGCTCATCTTTGTGCCGCACTGCAGTCCGGTGTAAAGCAAAGACAGAGATAGGACTCTTGGCTTCAGAGATGCCACCGAGCGCTTACAGTACTCAAGCATTTTGGACAATGCTGTAAGTGAAAGTGTTATATTTGTGTTCTATAGAGATTTATTGGTGAGGAAAACCACTGCGTTCTCCGGGAAAGTCAAGGACAACCGCCTAGTCTGTCCTGGATTTCTGGAAATTTGAATATCAACCGGCTGATCAATCCCTTATAAAATCTTCTGGAGCAGTGCTAAACTGGGTTTCGTGCCCATTTCCTCGATCCATCTATTTAAATCTTTAGGGATAGTTCCTAATGCACCTATAACTACAGAAATACATTTTACCCGCATTTTCCAAAAAAGTCTCTATAACGCAATGGCTAGATTATGCTACTTTGCTATTTTTGCCATACCTCACATATTGACTTTCTAATTATTTGAGATTCTAAAGTCAATTATCTGGCGCTTTCTATTCTCTTTATCTACTACTACTAAATCACGATTTCTAGCTTTTATTGCTCTGTCAGTCTGAATATTAAAGTCCCACAACATCTTATATTTCTTACTTTCTAATACCTTACTAGGTTCATGTTCATACCATTTCTCAGTATGGTCAAATCCTAGCTCTCTCCATAACTCCCAATCGATTACTCTCCCTTGATTGTCATGTCTTTTCTTGTATTCTTTCAGCACAATCATACTACATTGACTTACTATATGAATAACACTCTCCTCTTATGATTTGTATAACCTAGATTGGGGATCTACTTGGGTTTTGTCTATATTGGCTTTTATCCAATTAGTACTTAATTCTTAATTTGTGCTGCTTCGAACAAAGTTTCTTCTGTCTCCTTTTTCAGCCTTCCTTTCTACAGCCATAAGCATGTCTTATTATTATTATTATTATTATTATTATTATTATTATTATTATTATTATTATTATTAAGTTTTGCCTGCTATTTTATTTCATATTTTATTCATTTAAATACTATCTACTTGGATGCCTTATCTCTCTACTCTTTCATAACCGACATATGTAACTGCTTATGTTTCTTATATTAAATTGTTCAGCTTCAATTACGTCTAAGCTAAGCTTTCATTTAATATCTTAACGATTGTCAACGTTCAAGTGTCTCTGTATGTATGTATGTATGTATGTAAGTATGTATGTATATATATACGTATGTAAGTATGTATGTATGTACGTACATAACTATGTATGTATATATGTATGCATCTATCTATCCATTTAAATGAGTTACACGTACCACTTGTGAGGTTCTCTCTCTCTCACTTGTATATCAAAATGTACGCATTAACAACTGGCGCACACACATATGCGTAAGCGCTTATATGAAGAAAGGCAATTTTCCATCCTTCCATTGAAGGCGTATGGATGTTTCTTGCTGTACTTATCTATCTTGCAGTACTTGTCTACTACCTACCTACCTACCTACCTACCTACCTACCTACCTACCTACCTACCTGCCTATCTACCTGCCTACCTACCTTCCTATCCATCCATCTATCTATCTATGTATCTATCTATCTATCTATCTATCTATCTATCTATCTATCTATCTATCTATCTATCTATATGTCTATCTAGCTTTTGTATGTATCCGTGTGTTTAAAGATTTAGTCATACATGCCTTTGGTATGTTATTAACGCAAGTACACACTCTCACTCCAATTAAATGTCTCTTTACTTTTGCTGTCTCCGAAACGTGTAAGTAAATGTCATTGTATAGTAAGTAGATGGCTAATCTAATTAATACTGTCTTGCATGATAAATAATTACAGCGTCTTGCTACTAAGGTAACAGAACACAAATTATCCGAAAACATTATCAGCGCCAATGAAATTGCCATTAGAGAAGAAAACTTAAAAACGTGGGGGTGGGGGTGGGGGTTCAATAGTAACAGCAGCTGTGGCATTAATACTAAGAATAAAAATAAAATAACAGAGGACAATGCCGAAAGGGATAAAGAAATATAAGGAATGAACATGAAAGAAAATCGTTTAGTATTGTAAACAAGAATATAAGAATCGAAACTTTTCCTAAACTTTGACACTAAAACAACGGAACGAAGGAAATTGTATCAGTAAAAGCGAATACAATCAGAATAGCATTAATAACATGGAAAGAAAACAAATGATGTAAAACTATGGCATAATAATTAAAAACAATAACAGCAACAACAACATCAACAATGACAAAAAGTAAGAACGGCTTAAAGCTCAGTAGTGTTAATTGTTGAGTTTTTTGTTTCATTTTGTCAGGCATTGAAAAAAATATAACTCTTTAGACAATAGAACAAGAGCCAAGCCTGGCATTAACAAGAGTAACAGCAACGAGAACACAAATGATGATAACAATAAGAACAAGAACAAGTACAAGCACAAGCACAACAACAACAATAATAATGATAACAATAATAATAATAATAATAATAATAATAATAATAATAATAATAATAATAATAATAATAATAATAATAATAATGTTCAACATTGACATTAACAGCAACAGCACCGACGTCATTGAGAAGGATATTAAGAGCACGAATAACATGAAAAATAACAACAGCAAACTGTTGCATCAACCAATCTAACACAATTATGTGAAGGAGTAATAGCAGCAACAAAAGAAACAGTTAGAGTTACAATAAGTTATATAAAAAAAAATTGTAATATGCTTAAAACTAGCAACAACGACAACAGCATTCATCAACAATAACAGTGTGATTTACAAAATGATAAACAACAACAGGAACTAGACTTTCAACCACAGTAACAGTGGCAATTACAGCTGCAGTAACGATAGCAGATGTAATGACAAGATCAACAACGACAATAGCTGGCAGTACAAAGAAACAGTCAAAATTCATCAACTAAAGAACAAAACCGAGCCAAATGCCACAAACTTAATAAGATACGACATATTTAAAGGATAATGTATTCGTTTATTCCTTTTACACTTAATCTTTTATTAGTGAAGCCCAATCTACTTATCTATCTATCTATCTATCTATCTATCTATCTATCCATCTATCTATCTATCTATCTATCTATCTATCTATCTATCTATCTATCTATCTATCTATCTAGTTACGCTTTTGATTGTATTTGAAGGTAGAGAAATGGTTTGCCAGTCTGGATTTCAAAATTGTAGAGGATAGACCTATATAAAAAAGAATTTCTTGTTACAAGAGGTAACCTTGCATTTTTAATTCGGCAGTTTCCATTAGGATGCAGGTTTTATTGGGGCCACAATTGTAAATGCTGGTTACATTAATGTTATCATTTAAGGAGAGATTATCGTTAATATTATTGTTAGTGTTAATAAGTTAACTAGTATTATTAGGAGAGATAGAGTTTGTGAGACCTTGTTGGTGTTAGAGAAACCTACTCTGATATGGTGTGTCGTGAAAATCGAGAGGTACCCTGAATTAACAGGGAAGTTTCTTTCTATAGCTTGATTAAATAAGCCAATATCTAGCCTGGACAGTTCGTGAGCAATGAAAGCGAATCAGCTTTCTGGGCGACCTCTGCCTCCTGAGTCAAGAATGTTTCTGACGTTCTAGCATGCGATCTTCAAACCCTTGGTAACCTTTTGATGGCGTGTGAAATCTTTCTTTCTGGTACTTGTGCAGGATGCCCATTGGCCGCAGTTTTCCAAATGGGTGTGTAGTAGATGAGCTTTCTTTAGGCCTTCTTTCCTAGGTCACTCTTCGTCTGGAGCAAGCAGTGATCTCCCTAGATAAGACTACTTAGTAGTTCGAAATGCTGCCGAGTGATGTTGTTGTATCCGGGTCAACACCCATCGACCAATGTTGCGAACCGCCTGCATGCAGGTTGAGAACTGCGGCTTCCAGTGATTTCTTTCACCTGCCGTTTTCACCCCCGTCCCATCCTTACAGAGATTGGAGAGTTCTGGTCGCGGTCGTGGACGAGGAAAAGCCCTTCGGCCAGTGCGATAGTATTTTATAGTGAAGTGCAGTCTGCGCAGAACTATACCCGCCATTTACAACTACAGTTCATCTGTCGTGGCCTAGCAAGCTGGAACACAGACAGAGAGGTCTTCGGGTCGAAGGTTTTATATCGAAGTGTCGTTCTCCTAGACAGGCTGCTGATCATGGCTTTGGAGTCCCATCTGCTTGGAGCCACTTGATTATATTGCGCTAGACACCCGCAGTCATTCGCTCCTGTTGGTTTAGATCCATGTGGTACTATGGGGAGATCAGAGTAGGACTTGAGGTTTCAGTCACTCTGTGGAAGTTTTAGCCAGTATGGTCCTCACACAAACCAGCATCCGGTGACTATGTGGATACTCATATACCACTCATATATATATATATATATATATATATATATATATATATATATATATATATATATATATATATATATATATATATGTATATGTATATACCCTTATCATTACAGCTTCAAAACAGCACAAAAATACAAAAGTATTACAAAAACTGCTGCTCAGAGTTTCACGTTCCCGTCCGTCGGGCAAGTTGTGTTCAAGAACTGTCCGACGAAATGGAACGTGAAACCCTCAGTAGCAGTATATATATATATATATATATATATATATATATATATATATATATATATATATATATATATATATATATATATACATACATTCCGTTACTTATGATTATCCTTCGTCTGATTTCCTCAGGCTGGAGTTCACATCACTACTCCTGTATGTGCCTTTGTCCCAGCTGTTGGCCCATGTGATGTACGAGGGAGTTAAATTTCACTGCCCTGGTCTGTACTTCATGCCATGTTGTCTGTTCATCCGCTATTGTGGTGAGGTAGATGTCTTGTTCCGTTTCCAAAAAATCTACGTCTACGTTATGTAGGCTTCTTAATTTTTGTGGTGGGGCATTGAAAGGCTGTGGGCTTTCGAAATCCGTTGCAGTACCTGTTGCAGTACTTGAATTCAGATGGAGTGGACAGTGCCATTGGCACAATACAACGGCGTACCTTTCGTACAATACAGTATATATATATATATATATATATATATATATATATATATATATATATATATATATATATATATATATATATATATATATATATATATATATATATATATATATATATATATATATATATATATATATATATATATATATATATATATAAACATAATTAAGGGATCAGCAAACATTTGCTTCACCACATACCGAAGTTCAGAAATAGCAGCTAAAAAAGCTGAAACTCCAACAGATAGCGTTACTTGTAACTCACAAAGGCCTTTGTGAGTTACAAGTAATGCTATCTGTTGGAGTCTCAGCTTTTTTAGCTGCTATTTCTGAACTTCGGTATGTGGTGAAGCAAATGTTTGCGGATCCCTTAATTATGTTTATAGATGTATAAGAACTTTTAAATAAGTTCTCCACCGATAATGGTGTTTACATACCGAAGGGCTTGGTAAAAATTATTAATTGTTGATTTATTAATAAATTAATAAATTGATAAACCTTTACTCTTTTAATTGTAATATATATATATATATATATATATATATATATATATATATATATATATATGGGAGAATATACAAAAAATAACAACAGACGAGGACAGGTGGTGTAAATAACAAAAGTATATATTAGTATGACGCTCGGGAATACGGAAAGTATTTGACGTTTCGAGCTACGCTCTTCAACAGAAAGAATACGGAGACAAGGAGAAAAACACGGAGAAAAAAAATTGAATAGTGTTCAGTCAACGGTCAATCATAATAATGGCCGATCATAACAATGGCTGACCGGAAGTTAGAAATTCTTATTTCAGGAGAGCTAAGAAAGGGGGAGATAACAAACGGTGATCGGGAACGAGGGGCTGTGTGTGGGAGGTAGAATGCTGGTGATCTTGACGTATGTAGTGTGAAAATGGGGGAAGGGAGAAAGGGAGAAAGTAGTTGGTCAGTTGTAGTGTGTGCGTGGTGTGATGCGAGGGTATTGGTGTGGTGTGATGTGAGGGTGTTGGGAGGTGGGGAAGGAATGGGTGGAGTGTGGGGTAGAGGTAGGGGTCTGTAGGTAGGATGGGGTATGTGGGTAGGGGTGGGTGGTGGGTGTAAGGAATTGGATGGGGTGGAGTGGGAAGGTATGGTAGGAGTGTGTTGGGGTGTGGTGGGATGAGCTTATGAGGGGGTGTTGACGAGGAGGGAGAAGGGGAAGGTGGATGTAAGAGAGGGGGAAGATGGGTATGGGAGGGGAGAGGAAGAGAGGAGAGAGGGTGGGTATAAGAGAGGGAAGGGGGATTGAGAGAGGGGGAAGGTGGGTATGGGGGGAGAAAGAGGGGAAGGTGGGTATGGGGGGAGAAAGAGAGGAAGAGAAAGAGAGGAAGAGAAAGAGAGTGAGAGAGAGGGAAGAGGGGTATGGGGGGGGGAGAAAGAAAGGAAGAGAAAGAGAGTGAGAGAGAGGGGAAGAGAGTGAAAGAGTAAGGGTGAGAGAGTAAGAGAGTAAGAGTGTAGAGAGTAGGAGAGTAAGAGTGTAGAGAGTAAGAGTGAGAGAGGGGGGAGTACGAGAGAAGAGAGTAAGAGAGAGGAGAGAAAGAGTAGGGGTGAAGAGAAGTGGGAGTGGAGAGAAGTATGAAGAGAGGTGAAGAGACGTACAAAGAAGTAGGAGTCGGAGCAGGAGGTGGGGGAGGGGAGAGATGGGTGGTAGGAGGGAGGGTGGGGGAGAGAGACAGGAGGAGGAGGGGGTTAGATGAAGAGTGGAGGGGAGTTGAGCCCATGTGGCGCAAAGGAGCGAAGATAGAAGATTTAATCCCCGTTCACGGCGCAAACGGGAGTCCGGATGGCCCCTGTGCATGGACAATCCAAACACAGACAGGTGTTGCCGCAAGGAGTGGCCGGCAGAACGGAAGTGGCGTGACACCGGGGTGTCATTGCCGACGTTGATATCTCGGAGGTGTTCCGCGAATCGGTCGGCCAGGCGGCGCCCCGTTTGTCCGATGTACAGGGATTGGCAGAGAGAGCAGGAGAGGCAATATATGATGTTGGTAGACGTGCAGGTGAAGGAGTCGGTGATGCGATATATATATATATATATATATATATATAGTTTTAGGGAAAAGAACCAAGGTTCATGAACTCAGCGATGAAAATCCAGTCACATATAGAAAAATTAATAATTAAAAGCACAATAAATGAGTATAATAATGATTTTATCCCTAATATCATATATATATAAATAGGCCACTTACCCTAGTTATTACCTCCTCCTAACCATAAATATCTCCTTAATTTTCCTACGGAATAAATTCTTTTCATTGTTTTTACAAATTTCACATTCCTATTTAAAAATATTTTGGACCATTTTCATTCCTAACTGTCTTATTTCCTAAATGTTCGAATAGGTTTCTCTCTTAATATTTGTTCCATAATATTCATGTTTTAAAATCTAGTATGTACTGTCTTAAGCTTTTTAGGGCCCCTTACAACCTACACTATTTTCCCATTCATTTATTTATCTTACCCTGTATAATGGTCTTAATAGTCTTTTGTATTTCAATTTCAACTAACCAGTTATATCGAACGTTGCACCTTGACCTATTTCACTTCGGACAGCAGGTGGAAGGGCTTAACCACCTAATAGTAATTAAAATATTTATATATAATTGATTAGCACTTTATTATTATAAAAACTATTAATTAGTACAATAAACATGATTATTAAAAATTATTATGATTAATTTAAAACCTTATTGTATCTTAACCCCTTCTCCAACTAAAACCTATTGGCGTATCCCACTATTATTTTTTATTTTTATATTATTTATCCATCCTATCCCCTCGTACAAAGGATTAATTCACCAAATACCAATTTAAGCTTAGTCATTTACTTAATGTCCCGAAGAGATACACAAGCAAAATAGTATGATTACAACCATATTCAACTTTTGCTTTTTCTACTCTAGGCTCTACTTTTTTAAAAATTTATTCTTCACTCTGATGAAGTTCCATGTTTCAGATCGGTTTTATTACTAAATATGATAAATATTTAGCATATGAATGACAATACCATACATCATTGAAAGTAGAAACAACTGTTAGATGGGATGCAGTCTATTTGTATTGAATTAATAAATGATAATTAATGTAAGTCAATTGTTGTTCATCAATATTTCTTCATTTTCTGCTTTCTTTGTATATATATATGTAACGCCTGGATCCTTTATTTGATCATGGCATTCTCTTCATGCAGTTCCAGTGTTGTAATATATGTGTGCTATACATTATAATCCAAAGGGAGTGGTTAGTGTTATTGCAATTTTGCTCGTCATCGTACTTTTTCTGTTGCCTAATGCGATGTCATGGCAAGATGAGCCTAATCTAATTTATTTTCATATTGGTGCTGGTAATAACGTTTTATAGCTTCAACTTAGATTCTGCTTAGACTTCCATTATAATTCAATTCACGTCTTTTATACGTCTCATTCCAATACATCGGGTAGATATAATTCGTCCCAGAGGAAAAGCAATGTCATCCTGAGTGGTATTTGAACTCAGAATGTAAGGAACGTAACTGAATTCTACAGTTATTTCGTCGGATTCGTAGTGATTTATTCGTAAATATACAGCCCTCAATATATTAGTTTTTAGTATAATTGTCGTTGCTTTTTGGGTAGCAATGGTTATAATAGTAGTAGTAATAATAGTAGTAGTAGTAGAAGCAGCAGTAGCAGCAGTAATAATAGTAATATTTCTTGTTTAATCTGAGCTCAGCCCTCATCAGGCAGACCTATCATTAAAGAAGTTTCTAACATGATTACACATCTTTCTTTTACATAACTAGGACAACATACCGCAGAGGTCGACTTTGCCTTTCATCCTTTCGTCGTCGATAAATTAAGTACCAGTTGCATACTGGGGTCGATCTTATCGACTGGTCCCTCCCCCAAAATTTCGAGCCTTGTGCCTGGAGTAGAAAAGAATAACTAGGACAACATAATCCAACGTGTACTTTGAATTATAAGACGTTAGGATACGATTTCAGAAGGCTTCCGTTTTATTCACTGAAGTCAAACCACTGTGTAGAGGCACTCTCATTGGCACCTGTCTTTTAGTATTACTAGATGTGAAGGTGGTGGTGATAACAGTCCTTTCTTCTATAGGCAAAAGGCGTGGAATCTTCAAGGAGGTGCCAGTCGATTACATCAACCTCAGTACTCAACTGGTACTTATTTCATGACCCTGAAAGAATGTAAGACAAAGTCAACCTCGGCGGAATTTGAACTCATCACTTAGAGACGGACGAGATGCTGCTAAGCATTTTGCTCGGTGTGACAACGATTCTGCCAGCTCACAGTTTCAAATATTGACACAAGGCCAACAATGTCGGTGGAGCGCGTAAGCCGATTACATCAACCTCATCGCTCAACTGGAAATTAATTGTTTGCCTTCCATCTTCTCTGGGTCGAGAAGATGAAAGGTAAAGTTGACCTCAGCGGAATTTGAACTGAAAACGAAGAGACAGACGAAAAGCGCTAAGCACTATGTCTGGCGTGCTTACGATTCTGCCAGCTCGCCCTCTTTAAAGATGGTGATAATTATATATGTGTTTGACTGTATTATTGTTGTTGTTGGATGGTATTACTCTTGTTATTGGTTGCAGTGTAAGTGGTGGCGCAGTAAGAATATTGTGTTAAAAGCTGATGGTGCTGGCGCTGCTGGCGCTGCTGGCGCTGCTGATGGTGCTATGGATGTTGTCCATGGTGGCTTGGGCTTTGAATTTCTTAGTGATTGATAAGGTCTTAGGTGGTATTCAAGTTGTTGATTTCATTGTTATTACTATTGTTACTTGTTCTAGTTGTTGTCGTTGCTTTTTAGCATTGATGACAGTGCTCTGGGTTAATGATGCAGTTAGTTATAGCTAGTTTGTCGGTGTATTAGTAGTAGCTGTAATAGTGACAGTGGTGTTCGTGGTAGTAATAGTAGTAGTTGTAGTATTTATAGTAGTGGTAGGGGTGGTGGTGGAAGTGAACAGTGAGTTGTTCATCATATAGATGATACTGAAGAGATACAGGGCTGTTATATTCCGTCGGTCTTACAATAAAAGTTACTACTACTACTACTACTACTACTACTACTACTACTACTACTACTGACGGTAAATTTGTACTAGCTGCTTAGGAATCTGTAATATTCTAATAGTGTTAGAAGTCTTGTTAAAGATGGAGGCGATAATGATTAATTTATTCCTATAGTTGTAGTAGCAGTGGTAATAGTAGTGGTTGTTGTCATTTATGGCAGCCTTAAGTGAGAGAAGAGTAGTGGTGGTGGTGTTGTTTGGCTTGTGTTGGTTTCGAATGCAGCAAGAGACAGAAAGAGCAATTTATCAACGACATGTACAAGTTTAGAGTAGCAACTCAGACGTGAGATTCATACTTAAAAGACTGGGGATTATGGGAAAACACACACGCGCACTAGTACACACGCATACTTAGTGCTACAATCACTGAAAATCACACACACATGCGCATGTAGTTATACATACAACCAGAAATATTTACATTCATATATAAACACAATAGCATATAATTCCCCACACATTTTCGGTCACACCTATTCACAAACACATTCTTACAATTTCTATTTCCACTCTTCTTGTCACACACAAATATTCATATACAAATACACACAGACACACAGACAGACGCAACCGTCCGCATGCACATACTGTAATATAACAGCAAGGCAGAAAAGTAGTGATGCACTAGTAGATTCAAGCATACACATATACTCACACGTAAAACGCACAAGCAAAGAAGTACAGACATACACTCAGATACGTATATATATATACATATATACATACAAATACACACACACACACACACACACACACACACACACACACACACACACACACACATATATATATATGCACGTAAAATCAGATAAATGTACATAGATTGCTGTCTTCATATAATCTCCCCCCAAAAAATACACATACATAATTCTGAATGCAGAAACTTCATACATTCGTAGGAATACAATCAATGGCCAATGCAGAATCTCCGTTGCTGATATACAAAAATATATACAAAAACGCACTCTAGCACTTGTATATGTGTCCTGTGGTAAATATATTCGGGGTAGTTTTAGAAAAAAAAAATGCAATCTTGGATCGAATCCCGTTCCTACTCATATAAACCATAGATATTCATTGTTTAAGTATGAACATCACAACTTTAATCCTCCTATCAGCTAAAGCAATATCGCTGACAACTTACAGATGCCCCTTATTGACTTTTGCATACAAGAGATATATGTAGTTTGTATGTGTGCATGTGTATACATGTGTATAGTTGTTTATGTGACTGCGTGTGTGTATGTACTATGTACAAGTACTGACATTCCGGCCGTTTCACTTCAGGACATTTCATGATCATTTCGATTATCTCACTTCCTAATTAGGAGCTTGTCTTGTCTGTCACTAGGCAATTGTTTTACCTTCTCTGAAAGTGGAGATAATTTTAAAGAAATCTAGATTATATCTTCTTTAGTATGGCATTGACAATTTAGAGATATTTCTCGGTTCATATTTTTATTTGAATTATGAAAATCGAAAGGAAAACTTTTCTTCTTTCAACGCCTGAGAGTACACTGGCGCTTCAAATAAAACTGTACAGACAAATTTTTCAATCGACGCTGTTTCGCATTCTTCTACTTAATCAATTCCATCTTGATCGAGTTTGGCGCGTATCAGCAAATTTACTATTTTTTGGCCAAATATAAGAGTTACTGTTGTTTAATGGGCTCTGAATGACAAATTTCGTTTTAGTAGCTCATGGAACGTAACGACGCAGAAACGCATGCTCCGATGGCGTTATTCATACCCCAGTACTGCTTTTATTTTCACACGTCAGCTGTAGGAGAAATTTACTCCCGAGAGAATTTCCGCAGCGGAGGTCTTTCCACGTTTGAATGTCCATGAACGTGCTAAATCTAATTGCAGAAACGCACAAAACACATATATCAATTATTCCTTTACTGAAAAAGAGACTATTCACAAAATTTGTTTCAAATTTTGGCACAACGCCAGCAATGTTTGGAAAGGGCGCAAGTCGATTAACTGGTACTTATTTCAACGATCCTGAAAGGATGAAGGGCATAGTCGACCCTGGCAGAATTTGAATACAGAACGTTAACACGGACGAAATACCGCTAAGCATTTAGTCCGGCGCGCCAACGATATTTCCAGTTCGCCACTTTGTCTTTTCACTTTATTAAGATATGTTTTTAAAAAAAAGTATAACTATTTCATATTTATTCTTTAATGAAAATATGATGTTCATTAACATCAAGACATAATTTAGACTGTATCATTTTAATTATACTGTCAATAAACGTTTTCAATAATGCGGACTCCAGTTTGTTCAAATTTCCCTGAATTGCAAATAAAGATTCATTACTTTTTAAAGTTCTATATCTCTTGATTTAATGATGCGCCATAAAGTTTAAACAAGGTTCAAATCTTCGAACTGTAAGGTCAAAACCAATCCTCAGTTTTATGATCTAGGAGAAACAGTTTGGCTAATTTCAAAGAATTTGAAGCAATATAAGGATATTGGCACATTGTCAATCTGGGAAGAGTAGAATATTGTAATATATGGCAGATGCATTTCATAAGATATATTTGTTGCAATATTGTTCGGTGACATTTTCATTGAGGAGAATTTAGTACGCTGTCATTTTGTTAAGTAAAATATTCTTACATTGTTATGCCAATAATTCTAAATTTTAACTTACATACACATCCGAAAAACTACATGTCTGTGTATGCTTAATTGTTTACATGTTTCAAGTTTCTAACGCAAAACTCCCTAGTTTATTGTAGTTCTGGCAGTGAGAGTGTCAACGTAATAGTTATAATTTGGACAGAAGAGACATTGCAAGGTAACTGGTTCGACATAAACCACTTTTCGGTTTAGTACCGATTTTTGTGTGTATCGAGAAAAGAAATACACATGCGCAGGCAAATATACTTACACGCATGCGCACATACACACACACACTCACGCACATACACACGTGCACGCGCACGCACATATACACACGCATACGCACACAGAAACATACACACAGGTTAAAGATATTGTCCTCTTTAGTTGTTTAGTGGAACCAACTGTTGAAACAAACCTGAAAGAATCAGATGTAACAGCATCCCACCACCACAAATATACATATATATATATATATATATATGGCCTTGTTTTTTTTATCTCATTACGAAAAGTAAATCATTATATATATATATATATATATATATATATATATATGTATGTATATATATAAATTATAGTTAGAATGGAGACATAAGGCATAAGGGTGGAAAACCACAGGAACAATACCGCATATCCAACAAAAGATTAAATATATATGTGCGTGCATATCACCCTAGAATCAATAATTAACATAGTTTTAAGTATCTAAAATGTCTAATATACAAATAATAGTAAGATAAGATAAAGGTATACAGGCATATACAAGGCCATAAACTTCAGAAATATCATGAATGTTTAAAATATTTATTTTAAAATATTTATAAACAAGCATAGCTTCCAAGTTGTATAAAAATGTTTAACAATTTAAGACAGTATATTACGATATATATAGAAACGTTCAGTATTATATAACAAATAGTGGGTAAATATATACGATATGATATGATATGATATTACAAAATTTATACGTATTATATTATAAAGACGTGCACATTACAAAAGAATATATATATATACTATATCAAAAGAACCTGTACAATACAGAGGTAATGTTAAAAGTCTCCATCTATGGGCCGTTTCTGACATGTGTCTTACAATATGGTATAGTACTCATAATTAGACACTCCCTTCATCAGACTGAACATCCCGATGAAGGGAGTGTCTAATTATTTCTAATATGAGTACACACATGGCTCTAGTAACACAGAAATGGAAGCCTGAAAATTTTCATGATCACATAAACCCTAACATTTGGTCTCCTAATTCCCTAGATCTCAATCCACTGGACTATTACATGTGCAGCGTTGTTGAGAGAAAAGTCAATGAACATGCCCATAACACCAAAGATACTTTGAAAGCTGCCATAGTTGGAATAATGTCCAATATGAACCAGGACCACTTGATTCGAGCATGTAGGTGATTTAGATCTCATATAGAAGCAGTTGACGAAGGAAGCTGAAGTTGGTTTTATTGAATAACATTATAAAAAAGGTCTATTTTTATCCTCATAACATTTTTGATAAATAAATTTATGATCTGTTATTATATATCTGTTTTTTGCAAACATAAATCTGTTCTCAAATATCTTCTTCACAAGACACTGTACCTCAGTTAAAAAGATGATTTTTTTGCATGTGTTGTGCATATACATATACGTGTGTGTGTGTGTGTGTGTGTTAAATAAAATAAAACAATAAAGCCAAGGCAGTGTGAAAAAATAATTTCTAGGACATTTTATAAATAGAAGAGTAGTCTTACAACTGTTACAGGGCTATAAAAGATATCCCATCATCAGAGACGATATGAGAGAGTTAAATTGAAGGAAATAATAGAGCTCACTCAATATAAGAAGTTATTCGGGAAAAGGAGATGCATAGGAAGTATAAAGGAAAATGTAAGAATAAAAATAATAAAGATATATATATATATATATATATATATATATATATATATATATATATATAGAGAGAGAGAGAGAGAGAGAGAGAGAGAGAGCCATATATAACCATTTAATAACCATTTTTCATCTTTCGGGCTAAAACATAAGGCCAATTGTACATCCTTATCTAGCAAGATTTGGGAACTAAAGGAAAGCAGAATTGAATTTAGCCTTAAATGGGATATTATAAGGAAAGCGCAGCCTTATAGAGATAGTCGTTACGGGTCGAGATTTGCTCTATGGAAACTTATGTAATTTTTTATGTATAGGGACAAGAGCAACCTGGTTAATAATAGATTAGACCTAATGGTATCATGCGTACATAGGGTCACTCGTACATTTTAATATTTTCGAAATTAGCGTTTGCAGGTACTGCACTTGAACCTGGATAAGGTAAATTAATTTTAGTGTCGTATATGATGTGAACTTACCCACTAATATTATATATGATAAGTTATATATATTTTCTTACTATTCTCTATAATTTCTTATTATTGTGTTTTCTTATTTTGATATCTTTACCTATTAACCTCTTATCTCTTATAAGTTATTAATGTTCTGAAAGAGAAATATAAACTTTCTAGTTACTTAAGTCTAGAAGAGTTGATTATAACATACCCATAATAAAGCACAAATATTTGTGTATATTTGCATGTGTGCACATAGTTAAATATGTGTATGTATCTGTGCACAACTTATTTTTCTGATTTTTTTCTGATTCTTAGCTTACAATTAATATAATAATATTTACTTATTCCATAAGTAAATACCCAGAGCAATCTTTATAGAAACAACCTTATAAGCAAATTATTAAGTACAGGAATGAATATTAAACTAATTCTATGTAATCTTCCCTTTCTAATGTTGAAATTTGGTATATATACACAGTTAATCTTTTCTGGTTATAATATCATTTTTAGTAATATTAAATTTATCTTCATACAATATAACAATATTGTTTATATACAATTATCCATTGAACCTCATGATAATTTCCTCAACATCAACATCTTGCCACTTTAACTGGTAATTAACATCTTGATTTAGGGTCTTCTCCTACCCAGCCTCCTTTATATAGACAGTTACTTACACATTTCCTAAAATCCTGATAATATTTATGACCTTACCCAACTATAAACTCTCAACTCACTCCGTCTATCCATTCTAAACAGACACTATACTCTAGCCTTAGATTTAGTAGTTGACAAAAAAGACTAAGAAATTAAAAATGAATCACAATCTGTTACAAGCTATGACCCTAACAAACTTCATACAGTTCTTAGAAGTCTAGTATATTTTGAGCTACATTAGTAGAAACATGGACTTTTCCCCTCTTCTTGCTCTATTAGAGAATTTAAGTAAAATTATATCAAAAAATTCTATTTATTTATACAGCTAAGGATAGCCCTGCATTTAAATTGATGTAATGATTGCATTGTTCAATTAAATGGAACCGCTTGAAACGGTCGTATTGCATAATCTCGATATCCTATTGCTTATTTTGATATTATATACATATATGTATATACAAGCATATATTCGCACAAATTCATTCATACGCAAGCATACATACACTACTCATACACACACTCAACCTCACGCAAGTACACACCTACGCACACAAGGGACTGGAATACTTACAGTCTTTGTTTTCTAAATTCCACTCAGAATGGCTTATCAGTCTGAGCTAAGTGTAGATAACACTTGCTAAATGCTTAGTGTACTAAATCGAACCTGGAGCAAAAAGCCCCTTTAAACCAGGTGTTCTCAACCATGTTTTTTTTTATCTAGGGACCCATTTGATTACTCTTTTATTCTGGTGGACCTCCATAGCCGTTCGGTGTTTAAAAAGTGGCTTTATAGAAATTTCTTTTAAAATTCCTGTATTGTTTCTTACACATTAATTTGTGTAAGTTGAACTATGTAAAATGTTAGAGAAAGGAGCCTAGCTGTTTCTTGCAATACATACCAATACATACATGTAAAGCAAATTCTTTTCAACGGCCCTTAAAATACTATTGTGGATTCCCAATTAACTGTTTTGTTGTGTGGACCACCAAAAATCTTACATGGACCTTCAAGGGCCATATGGACCCCGGTTGAGAACCACTGATCTAAACTAAACATCTCAGCTTTTGAAGTTCCATTTTTCACGGCAGCAGACTGTGTTATGAGTGATTTTTGGTGCATATATCTAGCAGATCGAGTGACCCTGTAGGAACTTGCTTGTGTTTCTTTTCTGGCTTTTTTTATTGTTTGGTGTTAAACTGGTTCTTCCGAGTTTCTTGCAACAATTGATTCCAGTTATTTCTTCGTATCATTATGTAGCGCTAAGCAACGAAAGAAGAGAATGCTTAAATGGAAAGTCTATGGTTATACAGCACATATCTTCACACACTTCTTAACAATTGAAACCTAGAAGGCTGGTAATAACCTCTACAATTGTTTGCATCCTATGTTGGTTGACCAAACTTCAGGACTCACCTAACAATATTTTCCAAGCTTTCATGTTGGTGTACATTCATTCTGTCCTCTTTGTGTCTTCGTGTGCATGTTTGTAAGCGAAACTCACTTTGTCAATTCTTATATAAAGCTATTGTTGCTGTTGAACTTAAAAAGGAGACATACTAGGCAATCTTACTACAGACTAGATTTATGAATCGCTCACATTTTTCCACTTGTATTTACATATGAAATGATATTCGCATCGCAAGTTGTATTATTTTTTGTATCGTAATTGATTGACAATTTTATATTAAAGTCTTTTAACTTGCCATTGCCTCTGAATAGTTCTGGGTATAGCTTAGTGATGAGATCATCTTTTCATGTAGAGATAATGTTAACGTTATTATATTAACATAACTTGATTTTAATTAAGTCAAATTAAGACGCTGTCTCACATCCCGATAAACAGTTGTTCGTCTTAAATGTCGCAAGAAATATCTTCAGAACACTGTAAACTGAGCCAATTTCGTGTGTAGGACGAATGGCTCAATATAATGCTAGATATGCAACAAGGCTATAGGTTAATAACTTTATTTGGTATAATTGACTAATTGTTTCAATATTTGATATCTTGATTTTATTAAATGTTGATCCAGAATCAATACTAAATAATGTGATTGTTACATCAACTTTCTTTCGTTGTTGTTTAGTTAATCATCGCCCTTGTTTACTTGTTTCAGATACTTGAACTACGGCCATATTGTGTACCACATTTACAGCAGCAAGATATGAGACTGAACCAGTAATTGTTTTATTATATTAAGACTGGTAATTCAAATTCAATACCGAAGTTTCCCAAGTGAATTATTCCTCTAAACGAATTTTCTGGTTCGATTCCACTTGTCAGGTTCTGTAGCCCAAGTCAAGCCATACATTGTAAATGCAATTGTGCAGACAGAAACTGTATAGAAACCTGTCGGATAGACTGTGTCTGTAATTGAAAAATCACTTTTGTCAAAACGTCGCATTGATTCCGGCGAAAATTTGGATAACGCGCGCCGCTGCCTATAGGATGCGCACTGATTCAATGAGTCTGAATATTCAGTTAATCGAACAACCAAAAACACAGTCAGAAACTCTGACTGTGATACATCTATTGCATATTATATAGGAAAATCATTACATATCGCATAGGAAAATCCAGAATTAATTCACAGGAGAAAAATACTTAGTTAAATCATGATGAATTCCTATTTTATGTTTAAGGAAAGATAAAGAAAATATTGACGAACACATCTAGTCCGGAGTTCCAATACATCAACTTTATCACACACATCAGTTACACCTCTTTATACTTTAAACAAATATTCTTGGCATGTGTTGATGCAATACCGAGATAAATGAGCGACGGTTGTGTTCAGTGATGAAATTAAGAAGAGTTTATAACTGGACTATGTAAGAAAATTAAACTTCATCTCGCAGCATTTGAACGTAGCTCCATGTTTTGCTTTGAAATACTGTTGAGATTATTTAAATAGTCAATTTACAGACATTAGATTCGATCTCATGAAGTATATTTGTCACCTACCAATTTGTGACATGTTGACAACACAAGAGGGCAGTGATAGGAATGTGAAGTATGCGCTTTAATAAATTAAGATTTCAAGTTTGTTCCGGAAATCTTTTTTGATCAGATTTAGTCATTTATATAATTATTGTTCCCATTACAAAATGGCAAAATTAATTAATTAAAATATCTTGTTTTACTACATCAAGTGTCCTAGCATCGACTTGAATATAAAGTTTCATGCAACAAGCGTTTGTGAGTATTTTCCCCAATCATTATTAATTGTCAAATCTTAGAAAACAGGATGTTGACTAAAACAGTAGGTTACGAGATATATAATTTAAGAACACAAAAAAAATGTTAAATTAGTTTTTAATTAATTTTAGTGACGAAGCTCGCAGTTGTATGACCAGCCTTTTTACATGTCATCAATTAATTTAAAGTGAATTTAATAGTATTTGTGTGTTATCAAATGACCAAGCTGGTTCTTCTATGATATAAAAGTTTCAGATTTAATATATACCACTCCAAAACACCGGATTAACGGTCCCTTGGACCTTTTAGTCTTGTGTATATGTTAGAAATTATCTTTATTTCAGCAGAATCGTAACAAAGTTGGGCGAAATGCCTCGCAGTATGAAATTACGCTTCACTATCTTCTGAGTTCTACCCCGCTCTCTCTGCTTTTCCTTCTTTCGATGTCGGTAAGATAAAGTACCAGTCAAGTATTGAAGACGATGTAATCAACTAGCTCCTTCCCATCTCAAGGGAATGAGTGCAACCAGAAAAACAACCCACCTCTTTATGCATACATAGATACACACACACATGCATAAAAAATACACACACACACATATATATATTTGTGTGTATGTATGGAGACGCCTATACAGATGTATGTCACGTCATATATATATATATATTTATGTATACATGCCTGTATGCAATTGTCTTTGTACGTTCTTTTTTTTATTAATCAAAAGTGAATTTTGACAGCCCCTCCACCTGCTTGGCAGGAGGGTTGTCAAGGAAAGTATATCCTTTTGCGCATTATCTTTCAAACCTTAAAGACCTGCAGATTTTTATTATACCACATATCGTGATCATTTATAGCATATGAATTAAGGAGTTGCATTCTATACCAAAGAACCCAAGCTCACCTTAATATGCTCCAAGCAGATTGGTATGTATTCTGTTGCTCCAATAGTAATAGTTGTGGCTATTTGTATATTTGTAAAAAATCATACATAGATACATACATATAAATGTACATAGGTGCATTAGGTTATATACCAACATATTTGCTCAAAGAGGTAGAAACACTTGGTTTCGCGGAGAAAGAGAAAAAGAAATTGACACGGATTATCCAAATCCAATTTATTAGTGATACAATGAAGATTTGTAAGATATTCCAAAAGTTCTCCATTTGAAATTCTTTATGTGGATAGACGCACACATTTGAGTGTCTGAATCAACAGTTCAACCAAAACACCAACTAAGCCACATATTTACAAACACTAGCATCTCTCTTAACTCAAAAAGTCCTATCGCTGGGTTACCAACCAGCTTGAACACTTTCAAGGAGAACTTACATACATACATACATACATACATACATACATACACACATACATATTTAGACGCAAACAAATATTTGCATTGATTTACATGAGGTGTTTCCAGACTACAGGCTCATGGGGCCGGATCTTATTCTGGCTTTCCATTTTGTTCAATCAACTATGGATACAAGAAGTAAACAAGATTTTAGTTCGTCACTGGATTAACGTTGTCGTTGGCACAGAAATCTAGTTACTGAAATGATGTACCATACTCACAGGTATAGCGCTCCCCACGAACTGAAGAACAGCTCAAAACCTTAACCATCGTGAGCCCAACGTTTCACAGTCAGCCTAAACGTCTGTATAACCTCATACACATATACACATATATATATTTCACACACACACATCATATCATATGGTTTACACTGCATAGTGATATTTATCTCTTACACTGGATGGAGTACATTTTTATATTACCATAACGGAACAGTAAACAATACATACATACATACATACATACATACATACAAACATACATACATACATACATATATATATATATATATATATATATATATATATATATATATATATATATATATATATATATATATATATATATATGACAGGAATGACAAAAAAAGAAAGAATGAGACCTCGATATTATGCAAATAGAGGAATTTATCTGTAAAAATATGTGACACTTATTCAGTAGCCATGATAAAACTCCGAGTTTCGAAACTCGGAGTTTTATCATGGCTACTGAATATATATATATATATATATATATATATATATATATAAATAAGGATAAGATCGATATTTAAAATATTGATCCTATCAAGTGGTCAGCATGGGAATAAAAACCATCAAAGGTAATAATTATTTAAAATTATAATACAGGGTATCAAGAGATACCACCACGCTGAAAAAATAGCAGTCAAATCCTGACTCTAAAACCACAATAAATGTGGTTAATAAAAATCTTATTATTTTTACTGGTTTATTTGGTCTTCGTCTTCACTACTCGTGCCATGCGGACATTTTATTGTGGTTTTAGAGTCAGGATTTGACTGCTATTTTTTCAGCGTGGTGGTATCTCTTGATACCCTGTATTATAATTTTAAATAATTTATATATATTTATATATATATATATATATATATATATATATATATATATATATATATATATATATATATATATAAGGACTTACTTTTCGTAATGAGATAAAAAAACCAAGGCTGTGTACATTATAGAACATTTATAAATATAAGGTCTTACAGCTGTTCCCAGGATATTTATCATATTCATTCGTCGGAGACGGTGTGAGAGGATGGTTAAGCAATCGTTAGTTTAGATAAGATAGGAAATAGAGAGTGAATGTAGGGATATTGTATTTGTAAATCCGTTTTAAAGATTCCAATACCCTATGAGTAAAATCCAACAGTCTTTGAAATTGATCATTCCAAATACAGATTTTATACACAGTGTTATTGAATCAAGGGTTCTGTATAAAGTGACCTAAAAGTAGGGAATGTATTAGTAAGGTTAAATCGAAAACAGGAAGAGAGGAATAAAGGAAGAGGAAAAAAAGTGTGTGTGTGTGTGGTGGTGGTGGTGGTGGTGGTGGGGGAAATAGAGGAAAAAAAGGAAGAAGAAAATAATAAAAGGAATAAAGAAAAGAAAGGAAAAAGGAATACAAAAATAGAGATAAGGGAAAGTGTACCAGAATGGTGAGTGAATATAATAAGACGGTAGGAACGGGAGGATAAGGGTGAAAGAGAGAGTAAGGTATTAGAGTGTAGAAAGATAGAAGGAATGGGGGGTTATGGAGAGAGAGATATAAAGCTTTAAGGAGTGTCAATTGTAGTGATAGAGTCTAAATGATGGGGAAACGAAAGAAATTTAGATGGTTGGACAGGTCAGTAACAGTAGTAGTAGCATAAAAACATGTATATATATGTATGCATTGGACATGTACAGATGTTTATACACATCAATGTCTACACATATAACTCGTATTCATATGTATATGTATATGTGCACACCCACATATACGTGTATCTGTATGTCTTATTGCCCCTGTACACGCATGTATATATACCTTGTATACATACATACATTCACACATACACACGTACATACATACGCGCATACACGCACATATGCATGGATGCACACACACGCGAATATAATTAGCTGGTTGTGAAATTCGAGTATGAGTATGAGTGAGGGATTATATAAGGGTTAGAAGTTAAAATATAGATTTATAAGGTCATAGGGATTACCTGAGGGGTATTGTGGAAATGTACTGTATGGTCATTTTGGTATTTGGATTTGTGGTAGAATTTGAATGTGTGATGCATACTTATACTGATCCTCGTTTTCATGTCGAGTAATAACAGAAACGAATTTGCAGTAAATTTAAGGATTTCTGAATGCTTTTTGTAGTGTACCTATTTATTATTTTTAGCAAGAAAGAATATTATTAACAATGATTTCAAAGTCTCGGCTTGTTTAGCCTTCATCGGAAAATAAATTAGGTATGTACGTGTATATATGTTTGTATCTACCTATTTATGAATAGTGTCTATTCATATCTGAAGTCGCTATATAATTTCCCCCTATTTTTAATTACCCTATTAAATCACTAAATCATCTTTGTAGATACTGACTGAGCGAGCGCATTTCTAACTACATGAAAATTAATGAGATGATATATTAATCGTTGTAATCCCTACAAAGAACATATTTATGTTCTTTGTTGGATTATAGATATTTTTTTGGTTGATTCGCCATGCTTTCACAAAATGAATCAAAATCAGCACTAAGTAAATAACTTTTTAGGAATTAATTAATATCTGGTGAATTTGCTTAATTAATATTCAGTTAGTTTTGTCAATACGCTTGTGGTTACAAAAAAATTGCTACAACTTACCAAACTTAAAAGCTTGTTTCAAATGGTAATATGAACATTTTGATTTACCCTTCACTATTTTCTCTTGCTTCACGCGCATCCCTTTTTATCTATTATTTTTACTTGTTTCAGTCACCTAACAGCGGCCATGCTAGGGCACGACTTTGGCGGGTTCTAGTGGAACTTTGGTTTTAGGTGTGGTACGAATTATATCAGTCTTCTTCGCTGGAAACGTACGACGTCGGTTGTCAAGTGGTTGAGGGAGACAGCATAGACAACACAGATACAAGAACACATACATTCATATATACATATGTGTGTATGTTTGTGTGCGTGTGTGCATGCGTGTGTCAGTGTGTATATGTGTGTGTGAGTGTATGTGTATGTGTGAGTAAGTATATATACACATCTACATGCATATACATATATAAATATATATATATATATATATATGGCAAATATACTTCACTTTATCGTGCAGTTACTGTTAACACCTCGTTCAGAGATTTAACATTGCTTGTTTTCACTTTTTCGATATCAGTGAATAACTTCACTGGAAAAAGACTTATATATTGCCAAGGGATTGTCATTCTCATCAAAGGTCGGCGATTATCGTACGCTGAAGAAGGGAAATAACCCTGAAACTCGGGTCCGTACGTATCGCAGATCAAGATGGGAAGGATAACTTCCCTTGGCAAAAATAGACAGGACACAGATATGTGTCGATAAGCCAGCTGGAGGAGATGTTCTCCTGGGGCTAAAAGCAACAGTAACATCCACCCTTAGGGGTCAGCCACATTTTAATGGCAAATATACTTCACTTTATCGTGCAGTTACTGTTAACACCTCGTTCAGAGATTTAACATTGCTTGTTTTCACTTTTTCGATATCAGTGAATAACTTCACTGGAAAAAGACTTATATATTGCCAAGGGATTGTCATTCTCATCAAAGGTCGGCGATTATCGTACGCTGAAGAAGGGAAATAACCTGAAACTCGGGTCCGTACGTATCGCAGATCAAGATGGGAAGGATAACTTCCCTTGGCAAAAATAGACAGGACACAGATGTGTCGATAAGCCAGCTGGAGGAGATGTTCTCCTGGGGCTAAAAGCAACAGTAACATCCACCCTTAGGGGTCAGCCACATTTAAATGGCAAATATACTTCACTTTATCGTGCAGTTACTGTTAACACCTCGTTCAGAGATTTAACATTGCTTATATATATATATATATATATATATATATATATATATATATATATATATATATATATATATATATATATATATATATATATATATATAATTATATATATTTATCTATATATATGAGAGATTAAGAAATGGAGTAGGTAATATCCAAGCTACATATGTTTTACAGCGAGCGGAACCTCGGAAGTGGAAAATATACAAGCGAGGTGTATAGCGCAGGCTACTCTTTAGGACAAGTGTATCGAGATTATATGCAGTATACATTGTCATAAACTGATTGAATTTTCCGTGTGTTGACAAGTACCTCCTTACGACAATGTAAACTTTATTTAATCAAGATACCCACCTCACTTGGATATTTACCACTTCCAAGGTTCCGCTCGCTATGAAACATATGTAGCCCGGATATTATCTAGCCCATTCCTTGTATTTTATTCGCATACCTGGCAATCCTGTCTATCTACAGTGGAATATTTATTTCACCTGCCAACCCTGCCTGACAACCGTGAAATATTTATTTCAGCTTGCCACAGAAAGTAAAAAAAATCACAACCTTCCGCCTCAATAAACGACTGTTGTTCCTGAAAATTTTATTTTTTAAATATTTTCTACGGTTTGCTTGAAGCTAACCTCCTTGCTACATCTCGATCTTTGGATCTTACATTTATACAAACACACACACAGACACACGCACACACACACACACGCACACATACACACACACACACACACACACGCGTGTGTGTGTGTATATAGACACACACTCACTCACTCGCGCACACACAAAAACACACACACATACACATCTTTTTATTTGCTTCGGTTATTTGATCACCGTCATACTGGGAGCTCCACCTTGAATTTTTAGTCCAATGAATCGACTCCGGTACATATTTCTAAAGCCTGGTACTTATTCTGTCGGTCTCTTTTGAAGTAGCACTAGGTTACGGGAAAGTAAACACTCCAACACTGGTCGTCAAGCGGTGGTGATGTACAAGCACAGGTACGAACACACACATACACACACACACACACACACACACACACACACACACACACACACACACACACATACATATACGACAGGCTTCTCTCAGTTGCCACCTAATAAATCCACTTACAAGACTTTGGTGGGCTCTAGGCTATAGTAGAAGACACTTGCTCAAGGTACCGTGCAGGGGAACTGTAGTTTTGAACCGTGGGACTATGTGGTTTTGAAGCAAGTTTCTAACCACACAACCTGCACCTACATATATTTTTTTGTGTGTGTGTATGTGTGAGTGTGCGTGTGCACATGTGTGTATATGTATATATACAATACATAGATACGTGCATATATTCATAGCTAAACAAACACACACATCCACAAAGACATGCACACACACTCGCATATATATGGTAATAATTTCGAGGCAATTACCAAATCATATCAATATCATCGCAACGCAATGATAAACATGACAAAGAGAAAACAAACTAGTCTGCATTGACACAATACTCGGCTGGATGACACGCGAGTGTGTAATAAATCAGTTTTAGCTTGAGCTTAATAGATATCGAACTCATTTATATTTCCGAAGACTATGTATGTATGTATATAAATATAAATATATATATATATATATATATATATATACATATATATACATATGTGCGCGCGCGCGCGCGCGTGAGTATATGTATGTATATATATATATATATATATATATATATGTATATATGTATATATATATATATATATATGCATATATATATTTATATTCATATATATATGTATATATATATATATATATATATATATATATATATATATATATATATATATATATACATATATATACACGCACGCACCGCACACACACGCATGCTTATATGCATTCGTTTGTACATACACACATACGTGCATGCATTCATACACATATAAGTATTTAAAAAGTGCTCCGTCTATATTCCCTACATTGTTCTACACCTACCAGTAGCCGTGTGAATATTCCCGAAATAAATCAGCCAACCGTCTCATATTTTTCTTGATTGAATCTAGCTTGTCATTGCTCACTCGCCAACTCAATTCCACCTCATCTCATCCCACCTTCTACTCCATCATATTTTGCTTCACCTTGCTTTTCTATGCCTCTGTTCTCTCACACAGACTCACCCCTTACCATTTAGACATGTTAAATACATTCATCTCAATCTGTGACGGCTCCATATTATTGGTTTCCATTCTAACATTGTAGTAGTGATAGTAGTAGTATTAGTAATAAAAATAAAAATAATAATATAATGATTATAGTAGTAGGAATAATCGTATTAACGCTAGTAATAATAACAATAATAATTGTAATAGTAATACTACTAAGAGTAATAGCAGTAATAATAGTGATCATATTAAGAAGAAGAAAAGAACAAGGAAATGAAGACTAAGAGAAGAGAGAAGAGGAATGTATGTGATACAACAATAGATGACTGACTACCTAGCAATATAAACAGTTCTTTCGATTTATCTTTGGAGTAATTCCAAAATTGCAGGCAAACTTATCAGCTTCAGAGAATATATTCGATATAGCAACTCATTTTTCATACCTTTCCTCTCCCAACCAGCAATACCCAAAATAAACAGCTGTGTTATATGAACGGAAATATATTGAAATAATCTAAACTGGTCAGCCATATTATTCTTTTCAAAATTTCGCTTGTGTTTTAGTTTTCTATTTCTATTAACAGAAGGAAATTATATTTGATTAATCAACTTCTATTTTCTTTTTCTATATTCATAATTTATTATACTTCCGGCTTACATTTTTCTTTCCTTTCAGCAAATAAATTGTTGAGTCAAGACTTATTTTGTTACAAAAATACAGAGAAAAAATGGAACGCAGCCCATTTTATTTGATGTAAGAACGGTAATAGAAAAAAACAAAAAACAAAAAACTCGACTAACCAGGAAAAAATACGCGTCACAGATACACATACATATTTCTGCGGACACATACAAAATCTGACACCCATATACCAAAGTAGTTATTATTATTATTATTGCTATTATTATTATTATTATTATTATTATTATTATTATTATTATTATTATTATTATTATTATTATTACTGTTGTTGTTGTTTAATTGGGCAACTTCGTTGGGGAAGTCTCAGCTATCGATAACCAGTGGATTAAAGTAACATCTTTCACTCGGATTTCGTGTATCATATTATTATTTTGGATCAACCGAAAGCTTTTGACGGGGCCGACCATCAATACTTGGAAGCTGTCCTCGCGGCGGCCGGTTTCGGTCCCGTTGTCAGAAGCTAGATCACTGCAATACACAGCGGCATCTGTTCGGAGTTCCAAAGTAAACGGCCATTTGTATTAGTTTCCCTTGCTTCTGAAGTAGGTATTTTTGCAGTACTGTGGTGGTTATTTTATAATAGTTTTCCAGCTGTATAAGGAATTTACCACCTTCTACACCTTGTATATATAGCCTTTCTATGTCAGATTTTGGGTGGTGCATCCTAGATTCTGTCATTATTTTTCTTGTTTTCTTGTGTAGTTTGGTTAGCTCATTTAGTGTCCAATTAAGAATATTGTAGTTGTAACTTAGAACTGGGACAGCTAAAGTGTTAATACCTATTATCTTGTTTTTAGCATTGAGCTCTGTTTTCAGTATTGATCTAACTCGTCTATAGTATTCTTTCTTTATTTTCTCTTTCATTTGTGTGTGTTGTATCCTATCTAGCTCATTGATTCCTAAATATTTGTATTTCTGGCTTTGGTCTAATTCTCTTATTTCATTGGCTTTATCTAGTGTGATGTTGCTACTCTTAACTAGTTTTCCTCTTTTCAGGGTTGCTTTGGCACATTTTTCTAATCCAAATTTCGTATCTATTTCTTTGGTAAATCCATGTACTGTCTGTAATATTGTTTCCAGCTGTTTATCATTTGTAGCGTATAGTTTTAGGTCATCCATATATAAAAGGTGGCTGATTGTTTTGCCGTAGCATTTGTATCCACATCCAGTTCTATTTAGCATGTCAGTTAAAGGTGTCAGTTATTATTATTATCATTATTATTATTATTATTATTATTATTATTCAGTAGTTTTATTTTTATAACGTGCTTTCACTTCACTACCGAGCGCAGCTCTGTGCGCCTTGGGTATGTGCTGTGGTTTGCTGTGGTGCTCTTATGTTTACTGTATTGAAAGTGTTTTGCGTAGAATGTGTGCAGTACCCAGTAGTGCAATTTTCTGTATGTTATATATATTTGTAAGTCCTGGTGTTTTTGTTATGTATTTGTCTGAATATTTTTTTATTATACCTAAGGCACCTACTATGATAGGAATTGTTTCTGTTTTTAGATTCCACATTCGAGTTATCTCTATTTCCAGGTCTTTGTATTTTGAAAGTTTTTCCATTTCTTTTAGAGAAACGTTGTCATCTGCTGGTATTGAAACATCAATTAGAAGGCATTTTTTTCCTTCATGATCTTTGACAACTATATCTGGTCTATTTGCCTTAATTTCTCTATCTGTGTGTATTGGCATATCCCAGAGTATGGTTGCTTTCTCGTTTTCTGTGACCTTTTCTGGCGTGTGTTTATACCATCTTTTTTCTGTTGCTATTCCATAATGTTGGCATAGCTTCCAGTGTATATAGGTCCCAGCTCTGTCGTGTCTGTGAATATATTCCTTCTTAGCCAGGACTGGGCAGCCAGAGATAATATGATTTATTGTTTCTTGTCGATCTCCACATATTCTACAGTTACTTGTTATATTTCTTTTCATTATGTGTTTTTGGTAATTTCTGGTGGGGAGGCTTTGGTCTTGTGCAGCAATTAAAAATCCTTCAGTCTCTGCTTTGAGTCCTGAGCTTCTCAGCCATTGCTGGGATTTTTCTCTGTCTATTTCTTTCGCATTTAGTTTAGCCCAGTATTTACCATGTAGGGGCTTTTCTTGCCATCGTTTTATCATGGTCCGTTGCTGTTCTAGTTTTAGTTTGGATTTCATTTGTTTTATAGCTTTTGTTGTTTCTTCTTCTTCTTCTTCTTCGTATTTGTTAGGTAGATTGATTTCTTGTTTGTATTTGTCAGCTTCCTTAAATACTGAAAACAGTTTTTTGTTTTGCTCGTGTTTTGTGGCTATTTGTATTAGTTTCCCTTGCTTCTGGAGTAGGTATTTTTGCAGTCCTATGGTGGTTATTTTATAATAGTTTTCTAGCTGTATAAGACCCCTGCCACCTTCTGTGCGTTGTATATATAGCCTTTCTATGTCAGATTTTGGGTGGTGCATCCTATATCCTGTCATTATTTTTCTTGTTTTCCTGTCTATTTTACATAGTTCGTTTAGTGTCCAGTTAAGGATGTTGTAGCTGTAGCTTATAACTGGGACAGCTAAAGTGTTGATACCCATTATCTTGTTTTTAGCATTGAGCTCTGTTTTTAGTATTGATCTAACTCGTCTATAGTACTCTTTCTTTATTTTTTCTTTCATTTGTGTATGTTGTATCCTATCTAGTTCATTGACTCCTAAATACTTATATGGTTGGCTTTCGTCTAGTTCTCTTATTTCATTGGCTTTATCTAGTGTTATATTGCTACTTTTAACTAATTTTCCTCTTTTCAGGGTTGCTTTGGCACATTTTTCTAATCCGAATTTCATTTCTATTTCCTTGGTAAAGCCGTGTACTGTCTGTAGTAGTGTTTCTAGCTCTTTGTCGTTTTTTGCATATAATTTTAGGTCATCCATATATAGAAGGTGGCTGACTGTTTTTCCATAGCATTTGTAACCGCATCCAGTTCTATTTAGCAATTCTGTTAGAGGTGTGAGTGCCAGGCAGAACAGGAGTGGAGAGAGCGTGTCTCCCTGGAATATTCCTCTTCTAATGGGGATGGCTTTCGTTTTCACAAGTCCCTCTTTTGTTTGGAGCTGTAGCACTGTCTGCCATTTGTTCATTGAGTGCTCTATGTATTTTATGATAATTGGTGCCACCTTGTTTATGGCTAGTGTTTCCAGAATCCACCTGTGGGGAACACTGTCGAAAGCCTTTTGGTAGTCCACCCAGGCCATACTGAGGCCTTTCTTCTTTCTGCGGCTGTCTTCAGTTATGGCTTTATTGATCAATAATTGATCTTTACAGCCGTATGAGCCCTTGCAACATCCCTTCTGCTCTTCTGGAAACAGGTTGTTATTTTCCAGGTGTTTACTCACTCTCTGCGATATTATTGCAGTAAAGGCTTTGTAGATCGTAGGGAGACAGGTTATAGGTCTATAGTTTTGTGGTTTCTCCGTTTCCGTGGATTTGGGGATTAAGATGGTTTTCCCTTTTGTGAGCCATTCAGGCATTGTTTCTGGATCTGCTATTATGTTGTTAAAGTTTTCTGCCAGCTTTTTATGCATTGCTGGCAGGTGTTTTAACCAGAAATTGGGGATCTTGTCGTGTCCAGGTGCTTTCCAGTTGCTTAGTCTTTGCAGTGTCTGGGTGACCTCTTCAGTTGTTATAGGGGCCCAGAGTTGCTCAGGTGCTAAGTTCGTTGTTTTAATGGTCCTTTTTTGGGGTTGTTGCTTCACCGACCATATTTGTTTCCAGAATTTCTCTAGTTCTTCTGCTGTTGGTGCTGAAGTAATGTCTATTTTATTTTTACCCAGTTCTTGGTAGAGTTTTTTGGGGTTGGATTTAAACTGTTTGTTTTGTTCAAAGAAACGTTGGCGTTTCTCATACCGGCGGATCCTCTGTGCTTTGGCAAGGATGTCTTGCTTTAGTTTTTCTTTTGCCTCAGGTAAGTCTTTTTCTGTAATGCTGTATTTGTACAGTATTTTTGTTTTCTTCTTGTTACTTAGTAGTGTTGATTGTTTACTAATTTCGTTGAGAATCGATAAATCTTTTCTCTTTTTTTTAATTTTGTTCTGGATGTTATTTATCCACAAGGTCTGTTTGGGTGGTAGAACTCCTGTTCGGATGGGTTTGAGTGAGTATCCTGCTTCTTTTGTGGCTGCAGTGGCTGCCGCATATATCATGTCATTTAGCTCAGTGATATTGCCTGTTGTTTCTGTGGTTGTTAGTTCCGTGACGGCCAGGTTTATGCTATTTATTATTGATGTTGTTTTATTGTCTATTTTGATTTTTGGGAGATATAATCTGTGGTCCATTCTAAGATCTGTGGTTTTCAGTTCTTCGGTTATTTTCATTTTCATAGTATCGTAATTATTAGGTTTCCCTTCGTTATTTCCAGGCTTTATATTTGTTTTGCCTTCCTTTTCATTCATATGTTTGTCTGTGGTGTTCTGGATTGGTGCTTTTTGTACACTATTATACATCTCTACGGTCTGGGTTTGTTGTTTTTTGTTTACTTCGTTTTTGCCGGGCATGTTACGTTTGTCCTCGTGTTTTGCTATCTCAGTGTTTATATTATTATTTGGCATTGCTGTGTGACTACTATCTAGATTTTCCTGATGTATTTTTTCTTTCAATTGCTCTATTTCTATTTCTGATATTTTTTTTGCTTTTAGAATATATCTTCTTATGTTAGCTAGTTTGTTAGGGTTCATTGTTTTATCGAGGTCTATATTTACATTATTTTTTCTTCCATGTTTTATATGTATGTGTTGTTGCGTTTTCGTTTTTTGGGTAGAATACTGCTGTGAAATAGGCGTGTAGGATCGAAATGTGTTCCTCACGTGTCCATTTATGCCGTTTTGGTTTTGTTTGCGGGACATGAGGAACAACGTCCGGCCCTTTATTTTGACGGTCGTCGTTTTCGTAGGGTACCGGTTCGTTTATTTCTGTTGTCAGATTGTTTTGCACGTTCATATCTTCGTATTTTTTTCTTAACAAGCTTACAGTACGTACTTCTCGGTTGTTATTCTTGGGTGAAATAATACCGGTGTTATTTAATATGTTTGTAATTTTTTTGTACATGGTGTTTTGGGGTTCGAAGATGGTCTGATTTTGATGTAACACGTGTGTTTACGATCGCTGTGCGGGTAGTGGAGGTATCAAGTTAAAATACATCATTATATTTGTAAAAATAGAGATAAATTTCAATGAGTATTACTTACTCGGATATAGTCCAACCCTTTGTCAGCTATTTTTTCTATATGGTGTTTGGGTTTGGAGATGGTCTGTATTTTGATGTAACACGTGTGTTTACGATCGCTGTTCGGGTAGTGGAGGTATCAAGTTAAAATACATCATTATATTTGGAAAAATAGGAATAAATTTCAATGAGTATTACTTACTCGGGTATAGTCCAACCCTTTGTCAGCTATATTTGGGCTCCATGCGATGTCTTTATTTCCGATGTTTTTGGATAAGTTTCGGAGCAGTGATTTATCGTACTCACATGTTAAACTTCCCCGATTATTATTATTATTATTATTATTAGTATTATTATTATTAAGGCAGCGAGCTGGCAGAATCGTTAGCGCGCTGGATGAAATGCTTAGCGGTATTTCGCCCGTCACTACATTCTGAGTTCAAATTCCGCCGAAGTCGACTTTACCACTCATCCAGTCAAGATCAATAAAATAAGTACCAGTTGAACACTGGCGTCGATGTAATCAACTAGTCCTCTTCTCCCGAAAAGTGCTGCCGTTGTGGTAAAAAATTGAAACCATTATTACTATCTTTATTATTATTATTATTATTATTATTATTATTATTATTATTATTATTATTATTATTGAGTGAGAGAGCAGTGCATGACATCAAAGTGACACTGGGGTAAAATAAACGAAGACCAGTATACCCATCATTAATATCCGGCACTTGCATGACAATCATATGTGCGCGACATGGTGATCTCATATCAAAATAAACAGCACATGACCTTGCAGGTGGGGCCCAGTTAGCCCATCCCGCTCAAAAGTTCCCTGAATAAGGGTTTTTTTAAGGACGTTGAACGACATATCCATGGTTTCAAAGGTGAATTAGCCACCCCACTACTTCTGCTTGTGATCAGAGATACTCATATCGCCAGCCACTAAGGAACATACTCAACTGGGTAAGGTCAAACAACTGACAAGCAAATCTGTGGTGCTGAGCAGAATATTTGCTGTAGCCCATCTTTTATACCAAAACAAAACATGTACATGATAACATGTACAGATGTTGTGGGGTTTGTTGATTTTATTGGGTATTTACTGTATGAGTTTATTCCCGTGTTTTTTTGGAAAATAGTTGCATAGTACTGCGTATAAATCATAAATCAACCATTTCATAGTATTCAAGGTTATTCGCCCATCATTCTTTCATTTTTGGTTGGTTTTGTTATGGGTCCGTCTTTACATCGTTTACGTTTTGACAGAACACCGTCCATGGACATGTGTTGATGTTTTTTTTCGTATTTATAATTATTATTGATGTATAAGCGAGACACCAAGAATAAACAGCAATATGCATATATATATATATATATATATATATATATATATATATATAGGGTCTGTATACATATGAATGGATGCATATCTGATTAATATGCGATTGAAATTTCACTCACAGGTTTGCAGTTTTCGTTTAGAGGTTTATATTTTCAAGCAATCGTTGCTGAGGGAACCTATTTTATATGCATATATGATCCACCAAAAAAAAAAAAAAAAAAAAAATCTTTCGGTTTCCTGAGATGGTTTACATTAAAACATAGTTTTCTTTAATTGATTTTGCGGATTGTTAATTCCTGTTTCATGATGGTTTCAGATTTGGTCTATCTCCCCGACAGCTCACTGTCAAACGTCCACGCTGTTTGCTATTCACTGCATTATTATTATTATTATTATTATTATTATTATTATTATTATTATTATTATTATTATTATTATTATTATTATTATTGCTAGTGTAAACGCCGTTTAATGTAATTTTGGCTCTTGTATCAATTTCAATTTCTTTTATCAGCACCCACTAACACTAGTTGGCAGCGTGAAGTGTTCACCGAATGTTGAAGCTTGTTGAGAGTGATGTTTCATATTACGGAAAAAAAGGAAAAAGAAACAACCTTATATCTTTGCAATTTCAGTGCGAGGTTAGCTGTTTCAACAACTAGCATATTAGCAATTTTCCATTCAGAAAATGTATACACAGCAGTAGCAATATAAACAACAAATTGTTGAATCAATACTCCTGAAAATTCGCGCTCCCCAAATAAAATCACCACCGAACCCAAACTCACCGAGTTCACGAACATTATGTGAGAGTAGGAAGAGATGAAATGTGCGTCTCAAGTATTAAACCCTTCATACGACGTCTTGGCGAAACATAGAATGGAACTTTCCAGTATCAATCCGACAGGAAGCCAATCCGATAACTAAATTATATACAATGATGAGAATAAAAAAAACAACAGGAAAATGGAGCAAGCAACACAGTAGCAAACAGGAAGTTGCCTCAGCGTCAGACGTATGTCATTAAAGGAAAAAATGCTGCATGTTTAGAGGTTATACTCCTGACATAGCAAATAGACAGGAAGCACACGAAGACAGCATTAACAACTCCTTTCACCAATCTACCTTGTTTAATTTTTTTAAAGTTGCTCCCGTTAGTTGGTGACTTCGCCTCTCTTTGATATTTTGAAGGTCTAGAGCCGCACAAACAAAACTGGTCCGGCCAGTGGAAGAAGTCATTAATCTAAACATATCAAAATGTGATGGAATTCATTCCAGACATGAACAATCTCCCACGTGACACAAAACTAAATATTGATGTCAGAGAGACCACTAAATATTGATGTCTGAGACACCAGAGCTTCCGATCTACAAACTTTCATGCCCAATTTCAGTGGACAAGGGATCTCTTCATCTCCAAGTCGACTGGAATGGCATGCTGAGAAGTTGTGTTGTTTCGGAAAGGTCTGTATCTGACGATAAGGAGAATTTTCATGGATCCAGATCTTCAGTTGGTGTTCCTGGATGTTAATAGTAGTAAAGGGGGTTCTTTCAGACTAGTACCTCCACATGCCCCAGGTTTCTTGAGGTGTCTGTAGGTTTTCCTGGGAACTTCTCACTCTTTAGTGCTAGTGGGTGGCTCAAACACCATCTTGGTTACACGTTTGGACCGTACAGAGCTCGATGACACGAATGGGGGTGCAAAAGCCAAATTAGGTAGATGGATACATCTTTTCAGAGGCACCTTGGTGGACTGTTTGGGAGGAGTGGTGGGCCGGAACACAAAATGCTTTTCAGTGCTCATCTTCACAGCCTGCCATGAATCGGGGCAAGAGAGACTTAATGTTGCAGAAAGTTCATAGCAGGTGCATTAAAAAAGGAAGCAACGAAATCTCCCGACCGCAAATTGCCTGGTTTCAATTACGTTTGTTATTCGAGTACAGTCTTTTCCACCTCTTTTTGCACCTACTGCTTAGTTGCATATATATATATATATATATATATATATATATATGTGTGTGTGTATGTGTGTGTGTGTGTGTGTGTGTGTGTGTGTGCGTATATATATATATATATATATACATATATATATATATATATATATATATATATATATATATACATGCAAAGGGTGATAGTGACTGTTAGCTTTCGTCACACTGTCCGACGAAGGGTTACAGACCGAAACCTTGAAATCACTGTTAGCCCTACTTTACTAAAACATGCACATAAATGGATAAACGGATACATACATATATATAGAGTGATAGAAGTGGTGTACAGATATTGGTGTACAAATATGTGCATATATGTGTATGTATGTATATATGTATATATATATATATATATATATATATATACATTAAATTATATTGTTTGTGTGTGTGTGTACGCGTGTGTGTAACGAGCTTTACTATGCTGATAGAAGGAAATTCTGTATCGGTAAACATTACAAGAATCATAATTTCATCATTAATTTTAATAATAGATTTTTCTGAATAAGCTGTGTAGATTGGTATGAAGTTTTGAGTAGAAATATTTTCATAAACCGGAGAGGGAAGGTAAGGACATATTTCTAAGATTCAGTTATCTTCGTGGTATAATTATTTAAACCGCAAATCGATAGATATTACATTAAAGAATTGCCATTTCCTCATTAATAAATTGATAAAAAGCACACGCTCAATATATATATTCACATAGATATAGCACCGAATATACATGTCTACGCATTACATACACTGACATAGATGCATGCATATGTATCTAGAAGTTTGTTAGCGTATGGGACATTTATGGGATTAATTGTAAATTTATTGTATGTATAAATGTGTATTTGCTTACACGTGTGTGTGCCATTCTATGAGTTACTGTATAAAGCAATAGATATTAACTGTCCGCTGAAATATATATATATACAGATGCATTGATATGTTTGCGCCTGGTATTTAAGTGTGTACCCATATATACACACACGCTTTTACATAAAGACTTAAGTGTCTATAAAAGGATCTGATTATATAAAATTATGTATTATCTATGCAAATATGTACACATAGATATCTTCAATACTAATACATACATATATCTATACATCTTTATCTACATGTATATATATAAATATATATATATGTTTTTTATATATGTATATATATATATATTTATGCATATGAATTATATAATGGTTATTCAACCACACACAAAGAAGAGAGATATACACACATATGCTTTCGTATGTTTGTGTGGAGAGACCTTTTATATCTATATATGTGTTTTGTGCCTAGTTATGATTACGTCGGTCAACTTTCATTTTACAAAATATTGATAAAAATAACATATTTCCAATTTGCATTAACTTTATGAAATCTTGTTATTATTTAATGAATTCAAAAACCTGATTCTGTTTATTTTTCTAAGGCGTCATATATGTACATGCACATGCATATATATACATATACACACACACACACACATATATATATATATATGCACACATATATATATGTATATATATATATGTATGTATATATATATATATGTATATATACACATACATAAATATATATATATATATATATATATATATATATATATATATATATATATATATATATATATATATATATATATATATATATGTATATATACGTACACACATACACACACAATCATACATGTATATATGTTTTTATGTTTATGTTTATCAATGATATCAATTTTGCTTTATATTCAGACCTTAAATATGGTATATCGAACATCAATTCTCGATTGGATATTATGAAGTCATTCATTTATATAGGCATACACAAATTACTGTTCGATATTCATAAGTTATGTAAATATGGCTTTGGCGTTACTGTTGGTGTTGGTAATGGCGGTGGTGGTGATGGCAAAGTTCGTGTTGATGAGGATGCTGTTGGTGGTAATTTTGTTTCGTATGGTGAATGATTGTATACAAAGATTCAATGGTGCAAGAAAGGGGGATAGACAAACATTATCATTATTATATAAAAAGGCAAGGCGGTAGATTAGCAGAATCGGGAGAGCGTTTAAGAAATGCCTTTCGACATTAGTTCTAGAACTGGAGTCGCTATTATTATCTAACACCGCTTCTCTCGAAATTATTGGCCGTCTGCCTGCCTAAATCAAAAACAATTATTATATAACAGTGTGATTTTGTGAAAAAGTCGGTAAAGCATCGAATTAACCATTTGTGCTATTTCCCTTACGGTCTTTACATCCTCGTTTGAGATTCATGGAACTTGTGCTTGTATTATTACTGTTTTGTAAGTTACAAAGTTTTCCTACTTGAGTTCCTTCGAAAAACAGTTGTTTGAGAGATTACAGGCGTCACCTTCTCTAACGTTATTTTGTTTTCCAATAGTACAAATCTGCCTTCGCGTTTTCTCTGTACATATAGTACCTCAACCGTTGTTACCCAGCTCATTTTCTAGGAAATATTGCATACTGTCATTTCTTGAATCTTTCATCTCAATCATCTCAGAAAGTATTGACTGGAAATTTTGAAGTTTCATCAGCTAGTTTGGCGTGAGTATTCCTTCTCCATCTGTAGCTATTAATTTATTTTATAACAAAATTGCAAAGGAATGGCATATATAGCTTCAAACGTTCATTCGCTTTCAGTCTGCTTTTCCGACGGCAAGATGGCCGAGAGAGTATGATGACTAGAGAGACTGGGAAAGTGTTAAGAAAAAAGCTCACCGGTCACTCGCAGTTTCAGGTTAACAAAATTGAAGTAGCCGTCAATTTTAGTATAGGTGTGACAGTTCAGTGGACCGAACATCGAAACACGGGTAGAAAAATGAATTTCTTAAATATACTGTCATGTATATGCACATATGAAAAATTAAGTACATAAATTACATTTATATTGTATTGATATTTCTCGAAGTTAAATTTGATATTTAGGACAGATGAACTTTTCTAAGCACACGCCCCCCCCCCCACCACACACACACACACACACACACACAAAGAAAAAATTAGAATAATCTGTCTCATCTTATCTGGGTTTCAAATTTTGGCACATTACCAGCAATTTCAGGGTTGGGGGCATATCATTTACATGGACTACAGTGCTCAACTGGTACTTATTTAATTGACCCCGAAAAAATGAAGGTCAAAGTCGACTTCGGTGTGATTTGAACTTAGATCGTAAAGGCGGGCTAAGTATTTCGCCCGGTGTGGTAACGATTCTGCCAGCTCATCGCCTTACCTTATATTTTTGTACAAGAAAACAAAACACGTTTTTCAAAACGCTTCAGTATTAGTGAGGATTTCTTAGCATCTTAAATTACATTTTGAAACTTCCGTGGTGCACCTTGACGCATAGTACACCGTTTCGTAGTTACTTTTATTAGGATATTAGCTATTCCACAATCAGGATTATCATCTAATATTCCTTGTTAGTGTTCTTTTATTCCTATTCTTTAAAACTCTTTAAATATTTATAGTTCACTTTTATACAATACACCGTTTATACGATTTAAAGCGACTACGAAAGATAAAAATTAATGCAGAATTTGACAACATATGGTGTGTTTCAGTCTTTAAATGCAGCAATTCAGTTTGATCCCACATCAACATTACTACTACTACTACTACTACTACTACTACTACTACTACTACTACTACTACTACTACTACCAGCAGTACCACCACCGCCGCTGCCACCGCCACCACCACCAACACCAGCACCACCAGCACCACCACCTTCACCAGCAGCAGCAGCAGCAGCAGCACCACCACCACCACCACCACCACCACCACCACCACCATCACCACCACCACATTACCACAACAACAACAACAACAGAGATTATAGATTTCTTGGATACATGATTCTGATGATGATGAAAACGACTATGATGATGATAATGAGTATGAAGGGGGGGAAGGGGATGACGATATTGATGATGATGACGGTGATCATTGCAATTATATTCAAGATAATGAACTGCGTATTAATTATGACGATAACAAAAACAATGATAATAGTAGCAGTATTAATCTCTTTCATTGAGCTGATTAAAAGTGGGTAAAAAGTCTATTGAATACGGTACGCATACACAGACACATATATGTGTGTGTTTATGTGTGTGTATGTTTGTGTGTGTGTGCGTACATACATACATTTATGCATACATACATTTATGCATACATACACAGACACACACACACACACACACATATATATATATATATATATATATATATATATATATATATATATATATATATATATACATGAATGCATGCTTAACACACACACACATATACGCGCGCGCAGACGCATGCATTTATTAATGTCTGGACGAATGTCAGTCAAATTCAATTCTGGACTGATTTGAAATTAGAATACTGTTTCTCATCTTGATCACCACAACACCAGCCTCACCACGCTACTACTACCACCACCACCAGCAGTACTACTACTACTACTACTACTACTACTACTACTACTACTACTACTACTACTAGTGTTACAATATTCTTCGAATATGTGGGACTACTGCTAACGCAACTGATGGCAATGTCTTGGCCAATAACACTCCTTGAAATATTGGTCATTGGTAAACATAACAACAAGGATAATAACATTAACAATAATAATAAGAACAACAATAATAACAACGACTACTAATAATGATGAAATGATTATTATTATTATTATTATTATTATTATTATTATTATTATTATTATTATTATTATTATTATTATGTGCTTTCACTTCAATACCGAGCGCAGCTCTGTGCGCCTTGGGTATGTGCTATGGTTTGCTGTGGTGTTCTTATGGTTACTGTATTGAAAATGTTTTGCGTAGGATGTGTGCAGTACCCAGCAGTACAATTTTCTGTAAGCTATATATATTTGTAAGTCCTGGTGTTTTTGTTATGTATTTGTCTGAATATTTTTTTAGTATACCTAAGGCACCTACTATGATAGGAATTGTTTCTGTTTTTAGATTCCACATTCGAGTTATCTCTACTTCCAGGTCTTTGTATTTTGAAAGTTTTTCCATTTCTTTTAGAGAAACATTGTCATCTGCTGGTATTGATACATCAATTAGAAAGCATTTTTTTCTTTATGATCTTTGACAACTATATCTGGTCTATTTACCTTGATTTCTCTATCTGTGTGTATTGGCATATCCCAGAGTATGGTTGCTTTCTCGTTTTCTGTGACCTTTTCTGGCGTGAAAAAATATACCATCTTTTTTCTGTTGTTATTCCATAGCGTTGGCATAGCTTCCAGTGTATATAGGTCCCAGCTCTGTCGTGTCTGTGAATATATTCCTTCTTAACCAGGACTGGGCAGCCAGAGACAATATGATTTATTTATTATTATTATTCAGTAGTTTTATTTTTATAACGTGCTTTCACTCCACTACCGAGCGCAGCTCTGTGTGCCTTGGGTATGTGCTGTGGTTTGCTGTGATGCTTTTATGGTTACTGTATTGAAAGTGTTTTGCGTAGGATGTGTGCATTGCCCAGTAGTGCAATTTTCTGTTATTATTATTATTATTATTATTATTATTATTATTATTATTATTATTATTATTATTATTATTATTAGGGTGGCGAGCTGCTAGAATCGTTAGCACGCCGGGCAAAATGCTTAGCAGCATTTCGTCTGTCGCTAAGTTCAAATTCCGCTAAGGTCGATTTTGCCTTTCATCTTTTCGGGATCGATAAATTAAGTACCAGTTAAGTAGTGGGATCGATGTGATCGATTGTCTCCTTCCTTACAAAAATCCAGGCCTTGTGCCCATAGTAGAAAGGATAATTATTATTATTATGATGACGATGATGGTGATGATGTGGAAGATGACGTCGTAAATGATAACAATGGCAATATAGTTAAGCAAGTCACTAAAACAAACACATTAAAAACAAGACAAGAAATGTAATAATTAGAAGCTAAAACTAATCATAATTATTGTTATAATTGTATGGCAATGGATAATGAAGACCAGAGCAATAGTTATGGTGGTCGCTATGACGATCATGGTTATACTGATAATTTTGATGAAGATAATTTCGGCGGCGTTCGATTAAGGGAAAATTGGGAGAGGAAAAAATAACAAAAATACATACACAAAAGAGCAAAAAAAACAAAGCAAAAACAAATAC
>NC_142930.1:30171835-30234335 GCF_046866305.1 Octopus bimaculoides | reverse complement strand
TGCATATGTAAATATATGTATGTATATATATATATATATATATATATATATATACATACACGTTTGAAATATATAAATGCCATTATATATATATATATATATATATATATATATATATATATATATATATATATATATATATATACATATATATATACATATATACATACATAGTACATATATATATATATATATATATATATATATATATATATATATATATATATATACACACATATATATATATACATAGTACATATATATATATATATATATATATATATATATATATATATCGGTTATTAAATGTATTCCATTTTCCTTACGTTTCAATAGCATATCTTAATGGCAAAGATAAACATAACTGCTCGGAATCTTTCAAAGAACTGCCACATTGAAATTTTTAATGTAAACCCGTTATATTTGTCCTCACGAACCATTGAGGCAGAGACATGAATTTGTTTAATCACAGACCTACATACACACACACACACACGATACCAACACCCACAACACACACACTCACAAGCACACATACACTCATGGACACACAACTCACACTTACAAAGAAAAACACACGCACTCTTACATCCACCCTTGTGTGTATACCTGTGTGTGATTGTCCACATTTATTCTTCTAAATTGAATCCGGCGTTTGGTTCCGCGGCTAGGTGAAAGAATCTATTGAATAATATAATATAATAATTATGAAACGTAATATTGTAGTAAAGAAATAAATGGTGGGGAGGATGAGTCGGCAGAAGCGGTATATGGAGTGGATTAATGCTATACTATGTGTTTCAGTTATAGCTTTTCTACGTACATAGATCAAATGCTACCATACTTTATACTAGTATGTTTATGTGTCGAGCTGACGAGGGGAGCTTGTGATGTTGTCATCCAACCCGCTAGAAATAACAACCAGGTCACTGTTCAATCAAATTCTTCCCTATAGTATAAATAAAAAATTGAATTGATGGGATGATATAGTCCGATATCAGCATGCTAGAAAGTATCAGCATGATATATGATAACAGCATGAACGTTTTTGATTTCTGTCCACTCGATCACATCTGATTTACTGTTAAATAATAACTACGACTACAGCATTAATGAGTCGACTAAGACGGGTAACGTCTATTACTTTCAAGTTGATCACTGACAGTTGCCATTGTGCCTCATCGGAAAATAATTGATATCATCAAAAGAAAACAGTGTATTTAGAGATCTGTGAAGCGTCCGGCGAAATGGATTGTGCATTTAGTTATTGTCTTTTTCTTAATGATTTTCAATCCTGTTGAAGTCAATAAAATAAGCAGCAGAGTATAAATAATCACTCTTTTCTACCCCATAATTTCTGTGCTTTCGTAAGACATTTATACCATACCCCCCCACCCACCAAAAAAACAAGAACAAATATGATTTGGAGCGAGGTAATAATTCGATTTAGATTTTATTCAATCACACTCTCAATACTTTGAGAATGGTACATTGATTACATTAGTCCACCAGCAGTTGGTCCACACATTCGAAATGGATATCCGCTTTCCTCCTCACCAATTATTTTCCTGTAGATCGTAAATTGCTTGAACCCTCTCTGCATTAATATTGCCATCTGGAGGTGCAGCCAAAGGTCATTCGCCATTCGCCGCCTTCCTGATTAATTTAATTATAATAATGAAAATGAGTTTTACTCCGAATCAAAACAATGTAAAAAGAAGCAAACTTAGAGGTATTCAGTTACCCTTTAAGTAATACGAACGATATAAACGTCACTATTATTACAATGGAATCTCACAGTGAAGTGATACAAATAGCAAGGAACCAACTTAGGCGTAGTTGTGTGGTAAGAAGTTTGCTTCACAACCACATTGTCTTGGGTTCAGTCCCACTCCGTGGCACCTTGGGCAAGTGTCGGCTACTATTCTACTATATCCTCGGTCCGACCAAAGCTTTGCGACCGTCATGTGTATGTGTGTAGTATGTATGCATATAACTAATATATATATATATATATATATATATATAGATATATATATAATAATTTTCCAGAGGATGTAGCAACCGTTACCAATATAGCATAAGAACTTATGTCTCTTTTGAATATGAAAATTTAAAAGTTAAAAACCTTATAATATATATATATATATATATATATATATATATATATATATATATATATATATATATATATATATATATATATATATACACACAATTATATATATATATAATGGAAGAGAGTTAGGGGTTGAGGATTCAACCCACTAAGGGATAGTATCTATCCAATATACTGCTGGGAGGGTACCCAATTATTGTTACACTAGTGTTATACCAAGTGTAATAAGTGGGTGCGGGTAAAAGATATATATACAATGTAATCAGGCAGTGAAATGATAGAACAAACAAGGAACCTACTTAGGCGTGACCATGTGGTAAGAAGCTTGCTTCACATGGTCCTGGCTTCAGTCCCACTGCGTGGAACCTTGGGCAAGTGTCTTCTACTATAGCCCCGGGTCGATCAAAGCCTTGTGAGTAGATTTAGTAGATAGAAACTGAAAAAAGCCCGTTGTGTACAATATATGAAATACTCACCTTTAGGTAAGTGCATTACATGATGTGTAGAGCGGCGGAGATAACAACATCGGTAATTAAAAACGACACTTGACATTTTAAGTTCAGTCCTCCTGGGGAGTAATTATTAGTCATCCTTCAGAGTAATTATTAGTCAAATCGATACAAAGTTTTGCTATCCTTCTCACGTTAGTTCTGAGTTCAAATGCATCTGGAGTTGAATTTATATTTCATTCCTCAATGGTTGAAAAATTTGCTAATGAAATTTTGGGATCAATTTTATTGACTATACTTTTGCTTTATTAATTTATTATCCTGTCATGACTGTAAAGTTCACTTCGGACTTATTAGAAGCAGACACCAACTCTCAGATGTTTATAATATACGAAAAAAAAAAGACATTGATAACACTGACACTGCGAAGAACACATTAAGTTATAGCTTGGTACCTTTACAGTTTTTGCTCGAATTTCTCTAGCATAAGAAACAGTTGTATCTGTATATAACAATTGTAAAGTACTAAGAACCATTTAAATTCCTGATGCTCTTAGAGTATAATAAATTTGGTCTGGTGACAAGATTAAAGCAAACATACTGTAGAATTATATGCGAATAGTAATATGTCGAATCAACGAGGCAGTTAACTTGATATGCAATATATGCATGTTGGCCAAACATAGCAATCAATGACAAAGTCCCTACACGGTCATTGAAACTGCTGGTAATAGCATCAACATCTATTCTAAATTACACTCTTTCATAAACAAGAAGGCAGATATTTGACAAAATAGCCTTTAATACATTATGCTGGAATAGAAGACGGAGTAGCCATTTCATCATAAATTTGGTTGATGGTGACTGTCGTGGGGGCAAACGACAAAAACAATGTGACAATAAGCTGGCAAGACAAGTACACAATTTCATCTATTTCATCTCGTTACACTATGTTCTTGTTAATATATATGCATTTGTGTTTGATAAACATAGTTCAGCTAACTCAATAGTTTTGTTACAAACTCATAATTTACTATTTGGATCATAATTGTCTCGAGTCACACTTTTGAATATATATCATTTTCTTTGTTACTTATAGATGCATACATAGAAATACATATGTCTCTTTGTCTATATGTATGTGTGTGTGTGTGTGTGTGTGTGTGTGTGTGTGTGTGTGTGTGTGTGTGTGTGTGTATTTGTGTTGTGTGGTGGCGGACTGGCTAAAAACATTACAGCTTTAGAGTATTCCGGCTCCTTGCATTCTGAGTTCAAAACCGTCCGTGGCCTATTTGGCCTACTTCGGTTTATTGACCTTTTCATTCGGCTGCTATAACACTACTAGCTGGTACCTGAGAAATGTTTATGGAGTCCACTGTTTTGCAAGCATTTGAATGTAGTCTCAATTTGAGGAAAGTTTCCTACCACCCTCCAGCAAATGCCTCTTTCTCCTGGCTAAAATACAAAACATGTTAGAACGCTTGCTACATGTACACCAATACAGTCTTTTATATTATTACAAGGTTACATCACCAATGACTAAACCGGTCAATATATCCAAAATAGATAAAGAGGAAAATACAGGCAGTGGAAACAAAATACTATCGCAGCATCTAAGGCATTTTGTACTTGGGATATTTAATCAATGAGTGAGTTCGCGAAACCACCCTTCATTACAATGGCTCTATGAAGACCTTATATTGGTGAAATAAAGAAAACGAGACCGGTATAGTTATAAAACAAGATCCAATGTAATTTCAGAACGATTCTTTAAAGAACGAGGAAAGCGAAAGAAGGAGAGGAAGAGAGAGAGGAAAGATGGACAGGCAGCATGAAAAACAAATGCACAGGCAAACTTTTTACGAGATGCGATCTCTGACACAGGCGCGACAGATAGAGAAAACTGGTTTTCGATTTGTCACAACCGGCCCACTACGACAACTTCGTAAATCGAGGGCTTGATACAAACGATATAACGAAATATCGTTGAAGAGCTTAGTTTCATATACCAAAGAAAAATAATGAAACTAGAGATGGCGTACATAAGCAAAAAAAAAAAAACAAAACAAAAAAAAACAATCACAATTCATTTTGCTTTACGGTTACTTAGTTAATGGTCTTTTAAAATTCATATCACTTTTGCTGAAAAAATTCATATGGATAATTTCAGTTACAAACATCTAATTCAATGTAGACAAGAATAATCTGAAATATGAGAGGTTTCTAGAAATGACAATTATCTATGATCAATGCCAAAAATCTAACTTCATAATGTTATGTCTCTATTCTTGGAATACGTACGTCTCGTAAAGAATAAATAATGGCTGATTGAATATTTATATATCGGTGGATGTATATTTATATATGCGAATGCTTCCACGCCTAAGATTGATCACCTATATTTATGTTTTCAGTTTGCCTTTTTTTTCTTTGATTCGATGAAAGTAGACAAAAGGGAAAAATCCGTCTCTATGATTGTTTCTCTGTAATTGCGTGTGTTTGCGTGTGTGAGTGTGTTGTATGTGATGCACCTAAGCGCATGACTTTGTTGTTGAGCATACAAATAATATGATTTCAATTTGTAACTGTTTGTGATGCTCAGGTGTATTAGAGTTGCTGAGTGTCTTTCTATGTGTGAAAGTTTCAGCATTGCTTAACACCACTTTTGCAAAATACGTCTCACCGATATATTCGTAACATTTTTACTCTCTTTAGGGTGAAGTATCCTGTTTTATAAAGTTTTTTGGAGGAAACAAAATATAAAGCAATTAATTATATTTTTGTTCAAGCCTTCATACATTCACAATCATTTTGACGGATTGGGAGCATATTTAATATTAAAAAAACTCCACAAAACACAGACATGCTTTCCTTTCTCATAAAATGATTGATACTAAGAATTTACAGCAGATAAATTACACAAATTATTTTTTGCTGCTGATATTAAACAACAGGAAATCCGGATTACGAATTACGATGTGTTTTTCACCAGTTTCCATAGTCTAAACTATTTTTACTGCCAAAATTTATATGTTGATATATTTTTTGTAAAAGAACCAATAAAACTAACTGGAAACATGTCCACCCAAACCAAAGAGATGCATTAATAAATTATCTTTGTTAATGATTTTGCATAAAAAAAATAATGAAAAAAGAGATTAATCCTAGCTAGGATTTTGCAGGAGACTGTATTAAATATTAACAGACACTCACGAGAGCCTATAGTCAAAAAATAATTTTCACTATGAATATCACAGAACCAGTCTTAAAAAGTAAATAAAATTTTAATGGAAAATATTTCTTCCTGCCAAAATTGATATCATTGAAATGTTTTGCCCTGCAGTGTTAACTGGAGTAAAGAAATTTCTGTGTGTATGAGACGCTTTAACCAAAGATTAAGAAAAACACTTATGGAATAAAGAACTCAATACATTTTTACAAAGGCCCACACTCACGTAGGTAATAGAACTTTTAGAGTCATCCACCTCTCTCCAGTGCTAGTCACAAAGTCGTAAGAATTCATGTCTTGGTACGAACGTGTATATATAGTTCAATTCAATTCAATAGATGTATGTATGTATGTATGTATGTATGTATGTATGTATGTATGTATGTATGTATGCATGTATGCATGTGTGTGTCATAATACACACACATGCATTTGTGTGTGTGTACATAGATATCGTTTGTATTATTGGAAGTTTTACCAGTACTAACCCATTCCTCCCGTGGCCATACAAGGCAACATGCCATCACTTTGTGAAAGTAAATCTGTGTATTTAAGTAACTGGCTATCAATGGAGTTGGGAAATTAAAAACCATAACATCCGCTTGATTTAACAACATCCACGTGCGGAATGCGCTTGAATAAAATTGGAATTACGTACTTAAACAGCACCCACCCTACCTCTCCTTCGCAGAAATATTATTAACCCTGATTTCGACTAAAATGTAAGACTCACTATACCTTACCTCTATTCTCACACCACTATATGCATTCTTTTACATTAGTATATTCTCCACCTGCGATACCTTTATCTTTCACACCATGCAATTAAGCAGACTTCTCAGCATTCTGAAGAGATCTGCCAATTAAATTGGCAAATCGAAACGATCGTAAATGTAACATTACATCATCTCTACCTAACTGATTAAATTAATAGCTAAGTAGCGCAATCGACCTGCTTCTTCCTGTGTTTGTTTCTCCATTCTCCACATGACTATACTTATAAACTACGGTTTACACGATAAATTACCTGCCTCTAGATACCTTCTAACAAAGACGGTACCCACACAAGTAATCTCCAGGAGCGCCTTCAGATTTAATTATCCCTTAGTTGCTTAAACACTTCTAGCCTACCACTTGAATGTTTAAACAATCCTAACCTATATATATATATATATATATATATATATATATATATATATATATATATATATATACATAAATGTATGTGGGTGTTCGTGTTTGTATTCCCCCACCGCTTGACAACTGGTGCTGGTGTGTTTACGTCTACGTACACCAGCAGTTCGTCAAAAGTAACCGAAATAATAAGTTCTAAGCTTAAAAAGAATAAGTCCTGTGGTCAATTTGATCAACTAAAACACTTCAAGGCGTTACCCCAGCATGGCCCCAGTCAAATGACTAAAACAAGTAAAAGATAAAAGAAACCAAACTATTTTTGTTTTCCAATTTTTTGAAAATATGAGAAAAAAATCCCCGAGGAACTTAAACGCAAAAGTATTTTCAATTTAAGCGACTCGATGCGAAATTGCACTCCTACAAAATTCATGAATTATCATATCACTCAACATTGTTAAGGACACTAAAGTTTCAAAATAGATGGACATCGGAAATGATAAAGGAAGTCACTGTACTACATTATATATATGCGTAGACACGGAATAATATTAAATTTACCTTTACAAAGTACGGGGTTCTAAGATGCGAGAAAATGCTGATGAATTGAAAATTTACCAATGTCCTCAGTACAATCAAAAATAAAAATCCCTTGCTACTGTAAATTTACCTGTATAGCGCAGGTATTGTAATCTATCGGACTTGGGTCTCGGAGATATTTCTATGTCGGTTGCCTTGCAATAATATCAGTAAACACTGGTGCTGATTTGCGTAGATTATCGTTCCAATGTTGCTCTCTCATTAATGGAGCACAACTGATAAACCATAAATAACATATAACATTTTGTTAAATATCTGAACAACTACGATGACCCCCCCCCCCCCGGTGTCTGAATCTCTACTTCATGTAACATTAACATCTTCTAAACTTCAGTTTGTACCAGAATACATAAACGAATTGGAAGTTATTGTCAACAACCAAATATCTTAGCAGATTACAATTAACTGAAATCATTATATTACAAAAAGTCTTGCCTTTGGGTTAGTGCAGCCTTTAATTCTGTATTCAAAGAAATCAAGTAGCAGACGATAGCTACCGCAGAAAATATCAAACAACATATTCATCAGCTATTCACCCACGTTCATGACCAGCCACATTCAGTTGGTTATAAACAGCGTAGAACAGCCTAAAGCATTTCAGTAATTTTCAAGCTACAAACATGTTACTAAGTAATAGTAACCAGGTATACCTGATTTATACACAATACGATTTAATGTAAAAGAGAGTCTGCTTCTCCATAGCAGTAATACCGCATATAAATGACATGATAGACAGCATATAATAATAATTCATGGATAGGATTTCTAAATATTTTATTGGATCGCTACGCGCATTTCCACATATCACATGCTTCTATATTTCTTCCGATCATAGCCCGTATTCCTGGGATGAATAAAGTACAGATCATGGACATAAGGTGGATCGAATTCATATGATCATTTCCTAATGCATGGAAATGAATCCTGCATTATATCAGCACATCTCGGTACAACGTCATAAAACTGCTATTGCTATTTGCTATCATTAGATTGTAGCCGATGTAATAAAATATATATATATATATATATATATATACATATACGTGTGTGTGTGTGTGTATAGGCAGTTATGCGGATAAATAAATTAGACACATTTAATATATTAAATATTTCGTTTTGGGATTTAGTTTGCAAGATTCTTTATGTGAGTTCATTTGTTGAAGCATATTCTGTCGTGTCTGGGGAGAGTCATAAAATTTTCGTTGCGTCTTGCAACGTTTTCCTGAAAACGTTGCAAGACGCAACGAAAATTTCAGGAAAATAAAAATAAGGAATAAGTGGAAATTTTACCAGTGAGTGTGTTAAATTATAAGGCATAAAAAGAAAATGACTTTCCCCAGACACGACAGAATATATTAAATATAATACATATAATAATTTGGGTATGGAATACAAAATATGTATATACGTTTACATGCAAAATACCATGAGCGTTGCATAAATAACACCATGCAAAGAGTGAGACCAACAAATTAGCTGCTACGCAGTCCTTTGACCACTTGCAAATAACAGGCAATGATGTTGGGGCAAAATATCAAGAATGATGTTGGCACAAACCGAAAAGAAATACTACAGTGAAAGAACAACAATAATAGCCATGACAGTAAAAAAATAGTAGTAGTAGTAGTAGTAGTTGTGATAGTAGCAGCAGCAGCAGCAGCAGCAGCAGTAGTAGTAGTAGTAGTAGTAGTAGTTGTAGTAGCGATGGTGATAAGAAGATCAAAAGAACGAGGGAAGGAAGTAGTAAAAAAAGAATGAAAAGGGAAGATGGGTAGAAAAATATTAAAAACAGAAGCAGATGAAGAAGATGGAGGAGGAGGAAGAGGAGGGGAGAAAGTGGTCGTGATGGTGGAAGAGGAGGAGAAGAAGAAGACAAAGAAGTGAATGAAGAAGAAGAGGGAGAGGAATCGAGTAGGAGGAGAAAGATGAAAAGGAGGGAGAAAATGGCGACGAAGAAAATAAATAGATTATGAATTGACTTAAAAAAAGTCATAGAGATATAATAAAATTATTTCGTTGACAGAAAAAAGTAGTTAATTATACCACGAATATATTCAATAATGGCTAAAATCAGTGCATTGTGCACGAATATAACAATATCGCTCCAACACCTCATTTAAGATTTTAAAAATGTCACCAACTATGCCTGTTCGCAAACATAGTGCAAACATATATTGCACACATACACATGTATACACTAAGAAGCAGACACACAAAGAAAGACAAATAACTCACACACTATATAAACAGAATATTTATGAACCAAATCAAGTTTCATGCCAATAGATAAATATAGGAAAAAATACTGTAGATAGATGGACTGATAGATATTGATATTTTATATACAGTCAACGTACTACACCTGTTTTTAATATATTAGATTGGTGATTAATCATCGCGGCTTTTTTTTCAATAAATATAACAACATTTAACAAAAACATCTTTGAATGATTATTTCGACCAACTGACAAGCAAATGGGAAGCAGTAATTGAAGTAGATGGTGAATATGCTCCAGAATAATCATTTAAAGATGTTTTTGTTCAATGTTGTTATTGTTTTTGTTGAATAAAATTTATTGAAAAAAGCCGCAATAATTATGCACCATCCTAATATTTCGTTGCTATTATGCAAAAGCGTAGTAAGTCCAAATGGTGCATTTTTGGAAGACAAAAAAGTAGTTTCAGCATTCCATAGCCAAACCGTTATAGTACACTTTGACAGTGTTTAGTATCATGGCACCTGAATCAGCTGGAGATACGATACTTAGACCAAAGGAACCGGTTTTTGCAAGCAAAAATACAGAAAGAAAACGCATTTGGCCAAATTTGGAGGTAAGACAGTTTAACATTATAACAACTATTTATATATAATGTCTATTTAAGTATATATGTCTATTCTCTTTATCCTTCACTTGTTTCAGTTATCAGGCTACGGCCATGCTGGGGCACCGCCTTCAGGAAGTTTTACTCGAATGAATCGACACCAGTATTTTTGTAAATATGGTACTTGTTCTTTTGCCGAACCATTAAGTTACGGGGAGATAAACACACCAATACCGTTTGTCAAGCGGTGGTAAGGGGACAAACACCGACACAAAGACATACACACAAATACACACACACAAACGTATATATATATATATATATATATATATATATATATATATATTCCACGGACTTCTTTCAGTTTCCGTCTACCAAATCCACTCTCAAAGCTTTCGTCGGCTCGAGGCTATAGTAGAAGACATTTGCCAAAGGTGCTGCACTGTGAAACGGAACCGAGAACCACATGTATAAGTGCACCTCTCTCCCGTTCTCTCTCTCTCTCTCTCTCTCTCTCTCTCTCTCTCTCTCATGTATGTATGTATGTATGTATGTATGTATGTATCTATCTATCTATCTATCTATCGTAAAGTACATGATAAATGTATAAAGAGGCAGACAATTGGTATGATGTCATATTATGATATCTATATATTGAAAAATTGACGCGATATGAGATTAGAATCCAATGTTAAAGGGGTGTAAACCACAAGCGGTCTTTTATCGACCTCTTGTGATATGTACTCCAGTAACATTCAGTTGCATCTTCATGTTATCATAATATAAATAGCATATATCATTATATAAATATCATAATCTAAACTAAATGACAGAGATAGATAGATAGATAGATAGATAGATAGATATATATATAGAGAGAGAGAGAGAGAAAGAGAGAGAGAGAGAGAGAGAGAGAGAGAGAGAGAGAGAGAGAGAGAGAAAGAGAGAGAAAACGGAGATAGAAAAATATCTCGGGATTAACGGTTTCACATGTTGATATGACTGGAAGGAAGAGGTCGACGAAAGGGGGGATAATAGGGAAACGGCTGAACATGGGTGTGCAAGCGCGCATGTGTATTTGTGGATGGTATGTGTGAGTGTATATGTGCGTATGTATGTGTCGGCGAGCATCAAATTATGTGAGCCTGTGTGTGCTATAGGAGCGTGTGTATGTATGTGCATAAGTAAACAAGTATGAGCGCTGTGTGGAGTGATGTGTATTCCCTGTATTTATGTGTGTGTATGGATGTGTGTATATGTATGGGAGTGTGAGAGGCTGTGTACAGAATATGTGCGTGGGGCTATGATATGTGTGTTTGTGTGCAAACGCATGTGTGTAGCAGCTAATGTGTACATGTACGAGTAGCATGTGTGCGTGTATGTGTATGTGTGTGTATTTATGCTTGTGTTGTGTATGTGAGTGGAGGCGCAATGGCCCAGTGGTTAGGGCAGCGGACTCGCGGTCATAGGATCGTGGTTTCGACTCCCAGACCGGGCGTTGTGAGTGTTTATTGAGCAAAAACACCTAAAGCTCCACGAGGCTCCGGCAGGGGATGGTGGCCAACTCTGCTGTACTCTTTCACCACAACTTTCTCTCACTCTTTCTTCCTGTTTCTGTTGTACCTGTATTTCAAAGGGCCAGCCTTGTCACGCTGTGTCACGCTGAATATCCCCAAGAACTACATTAAGGGTACACGTGTCTGTGGAGTGCTCAGCCACTTGCATGTTAATTTCACGAGCAGGCTGTTCCGTTGATTGAATCAACTGGAACCCTCGATGTCGTAACCGACGGAATGCCAACAACACATGTGTATGTGAGTATTTGTACATCGAGTGTGTGAGTGACATTAGTGTGCATGTGTATTGTGTGTGTTTGTGCGCGAAAATTGTATGTGTTTATGAGTGCTCAGTGCGGGTGTATTATGTATGTTTATTTGTGAATATTGTGTAAGTAAATGCGTATGCATATGAACGAGAGCATAGAATGTTACCAGTTCGTCTCTGTGTGTGAATGGGGCTGTCGGATAAAGTGTGGGTGTATATGGTGTTGATGTGTGTGATGTTCCATGTTTGTGCTTATGTGTATGTGTTAGGGTGCATGTATATTTGTTGATGTGTGTGAAATCATCCGGCGATATGTGTGCTGTAGGGGCATGCATGGAGGGCGAGTTGGGATAGAGGTGACAAGAGTTATGGGTGGGAGGTGTTGGACTCTAGTGTGGTTGGAGTGAGAAAGTGTGTGTGTGTATAAGTGCTTGCATAATGGTGTGTGTGGTGAGGAGAGTGGAGGAGGGGGTATTGGAACGCTGGAGACGTGTGTGAATATGTGTAGGTGTGAATTTAGCTGAAGACAGGCTATTAGGAGCACAGGAACGAAAAGAGAAAAATCAAATTCCTGCTCTCGGCGAAGGCAGGAGTCCCGGTAGCTTTGTGCAACGACAGTGCGAATCACAATCAAATGTCCAGTCGAGCAGAAGTGGCACGAGACCAGGGTGTCATTGCCGAGTCTGATCTCCCGGGATACGTTCGGCGATCCGGTCGGCTGAACGGTGTCCTGTTTGACCAATGTACAGGGAAACACAGAAAGGAAAGGAGGTACAGTAGATAACATTTCTGGAGGTGCAGGTGCATGAATCAGTGCGCGTATGTGTGTTTGTATTGGTATATGTACCTACAGACAATTGTTCATAAGTGTGACATGTTTTCAATGGACGGGAAATAGACATTTTTATCGTTATATTATTATCATATCTCAACGGACAATTCTCAGCGACAGAGAAATATCACAGTTTCATATCGCCTCATGTATAATAACAATAAGTCAGGAGAAAAGCAAAATTTATTCTTTAATCAATAGGAGAAACAAATTAAGATGATAGATAGACCGATATACTCTAAACATTCGGACATAATCTGTCCGTTACAGATATTCTGTAAACTGATATTTATCTCTTTTGCCTATTATCGAGATATACAGACAGATAGACACCCTCACGCACGCATATTACACACACACAACACACACACACACACACACACACACACACACACACACACACACACACACACACACACACACACACACACACACACACACACACACACACACACACACACATCTTTACTGAAAATGTCAAGATGAATAAATTGATTTATAATTTATTACACAAACGCATATATATATATATATATATATATATATATATATATAAATATATATATATATATATATATACACACACACACAGATACACATATATACATATATATATATATATATATATATATGTATGTAGGGGGGTGTACCTATAAATTATATATATACATACGTATATATATATATGTGTGTGTATGTGTGTGTATATATATCGATATATATAGGTATTGACCTATAAAGTACGCTCTCAAACATACACAAGCACACAAATATACATACATATGCATATGCATATGCATATAGCTGTTTCTATCTGTGTGTATGTGTGTGTGTAGGCTGGTATTGGTGGTATATATAGGTATATATTCACACTTTTGAAGCTAACTTGTCTAGACAAATATATTGATTTATAATTTCCTGATTACACCAGCATGGCCACTGTCGTATGACTAAAGGAAAATAGAATATATATATGCACACATACACACACAGACACAAACACGCAATCACACACACATGTGCATGTACACGTATATGTATGTAAAAATATCTTTGCATGTGTGCTTTTTGATGCACCTATGTGCATTGAGTTTGTACATTTATGTACAAGTTCATATAAAATGCACAAATACACAGACTTATTGATGTGCATATACGTGTGTGTTTGTCTGTGTGTGTGTATGTATATATATATATATGCATATATACGTATATAAACATTCATACACATGCATACATTCATATATATATACATATGCATATATATATATATATATATATATATATATATATATATATATATATATATATATATATATATATATATATATATATATATATATATATATATATATATATATATATATATATATATATATATATATGTATATATATATGTATATATATATGTATATATATATATATATATATACGTATATACACGCCAATGAAAAGAAGAGGACAAAGAAAATTCTTTTATCACACACACATACAGACACACAAATACACCATACATATATACATACATAACTGGTGCATATGTTGAAATGTTTTTAGACAATATATAAATAACACCTACTTTTGAAAATAAAAAGAAATAAGAATAACTTTTTTTTTTACTTTCTGTTCATTGTGATGGATTTACTATAAATATCTCCTGGGTTTTGTGATTTACATTTTTATGGCAAGAAAAATTATATAGAAATTATTTATTTGACCATAATTATGAATGTATACTCATTATCACCCTCTCTCTCATCTGTCTCGTAAACATTAACTCAATATGTATAAACACACGCACATACTGAAGCATATAGTGTATATATTGTAAGGTATAACTTACAGATGATATATATATATATATATATATATATATATATATATGTGTGTGTGTGTGTGTGTATTCATAATTTTGGGACTGCCATGTTGGCTTGGCGATAACTATTAATTTCCAGTACCGCTGCCGTAGTCTCCTTTAGAGAGACTTAGAAATATTAATAACTCTATTTCTGAAAACCAGTGGATAGATTCCACTGAAATTAGATAAATAACCTTCGAACAGATAGTCAGCAGCGCCGCCTGGCTGGAGCTTGGCTGCTCTGCATTGACAAGGGGCAACACTCTGAAACTAGTCTGCAGATGTCAAACCAGCAGGGGGACACTGCTGACCTCCCCTGTTCGAAGGTTATAAAGGACACAGGTTTCGTGTGTCACATAGCTAGCTAGAGGCGATGGCTTCTTGGAGCTAATTCACGGCAGCTTTCGTCCTAATTTTGGGACTGCCATGTTAGCTTGGCGATAACTATTAATATATATATATATATATATATATATATATATATATATATATATATATATATATATATATATATATATATATATATATATATATATATATATATATATATATATATAGCATATATGTGCTTATAAATTCTTTTACATTTATTTTTTTACTTGTTTCAGTCAGTTAGCTGCAGCCAAGCTGGAGCACTACCTTTAGTCGAAAAAAATCGACCCCAGAATTTATTCTTTGTAAGCCTTGTACTTATTCTTTGTGTCTCTTTTGGCCGAACCGCTGAGTGACGGGGACATAAACACACCATCTTCGGTTTTCAAGCGATGGTGGTGGTGGTGTGTGTGTGTGTGTGGGACAAACAAACACAAATAACAAATACGTACATACAAATGCACTCACATGGATAGCCCGAGGCTATAGTAGTAGACACTTGCCGAAGGTGCCACGCAGTGGGACTGAACGCGGAACCATGTGGTTGGGAAGCAAGCTTCTTACCACCCAGCCACTCCTGCGCAAACACACACACACACACACACACACACACACACACACACACACACACACACACACACACACACACACACAGGGTGGCCCAAAGTAGATTTACAGTTATTCAACTATCTCTTTCGCATTCCTTTATTAACAGTTTAGATATGATATGAAACCATTATTCTTTGCTAATTTGATTTTGTCATGTCCCCTTAGTTTGTAAGATAGAAATTTAAATGTAATAAAATGTTTTAAAACAAATTTAAAATGCCTACCTGATAACTGTAAACCCACTTTTGGGCCACCCTGTAGATATAATACCTAAGTACTTAAATTGCACTTATGACTATCTATCTATAGATATTTGTTTCAATTTTTGGCTAGTTCGTGGGAGGGTTTAAGTCAATTACAATGATCCCTATGCTCAACTGATACTTATTTTATCGACTGCGTAAGGTTGAAAGGCAAATTCGTCTTCGGCAGTATTTTGAAATCAGACTGTAAAGACGGACAAAATGCCGCAACGCATTTGCCCGGCGTGCTAACAATTCTGTCAGCTCGTCGCCTTGAATCTATCTATAAGTACTGATAATCAGTACATCAAACTTAAATAATTGATACTGCTGAAATCTTTCTCAGTTACGGCGTTCGTCTTGAGGAAGTGTTATAAATATATAATGTCAAAAGGTGAGAAATATTTCAACAGAAGCCTAGGGTGGTTGTGTAGTAAGAAACTTACTTTCACGTCATTCTGTGTTCAGTTCTACTTCGTGATACCTTTATGATATGCCTTTCACTATAGCTTTGTGCGGACCAAGTCCTTCTGAGTGGATTTGGTGGAGGGAAACTGAAAGAAGTCTCGTTATATATATATATATATATATATATATATATATATATATACACAGTGTGATGGATAAATGTTGTTGAGTTTGTCGACTATACACTATATTTGGGTCAGATGGGCTCCGTCTTTGAGAAAAAATGCACCATGAAGCGATTCACTCTGCCAGGAAATAGGCAACGGCATGCTGTAGTGCTGGACATTCGCGCTGGAAGCTCCAATACAAACTGATGCTGAACCCACAAAACAACCGTTGGTTTGCCGTGTCCCACCAAAATGTACCGAGAGTGATAAAAATCAAACATCCAGTCAACAGCATGGTGTTTGGAGTGATTACTAGTGATGGCGAAGTTATGCCTCCATTCATCTTCTCATACGGCCTGAGACTCAACACGGAGGCCTACATTACGTGCCTGGCGGAGTTGTGTTGTCATGGTTCAAGAGGGTGGCTGCTGGAAATCTCTATGTCTGACACCATACCGGACAAACGGGAGAACCCAGTCGTGGCTGTCATACAATTTCTGCGACTACATCTCCCCTAATTTTCCAACCTGCAACCTCCTTGATTATTATGTGTGGGCGCAGTTGAATGAGAGAGTAGCAAAACTCCTTGTAACACCGAAGATGAACTGAGGGCAAGGATTATGGTAGCATTCACCAACTTAAACAAGGAGACCGTCCACTAGAGATGTGGGAGATCCCGAAATCGTCTGGAGGCCGTGGTTGAAGCCAATGGCAATTTAATTGAATTAATTTACTCCTTACCATTTCAAGATACCTTTATGCAGTTTTTGGAAATATATCTGTTAAAATGAGATATCAGTGTTATTTTCATTTTTGTGTAATTTAGAGGACAATATATTCATCGCACCCTATATATATATATTTATATATATGTGACACTTATTCGGTAGCCATGATAAAACTCCAAGTTTCGGATGCCGGGGTGGGAGCCCACGCCAACATCTCTTCAGTTTTCCGGCCATTGAAATTCTTGTGGGTCATTTTTCACACGAATTTTCAATGGCCGGATAACTGAAGAGATGTTGGCGTGGGCTCCCATCCCGGCATCCGAAACTCGGAGTTTTATCATGGCTACCGAATAAGTGTCACATATTTTTACGGATAAATTCCTCTATTTACATAATATCGAGGTCTCTTTCTTTCTTTTGTTGTCCTTCCTATCAATATATATATATATGTAAGATATAATCTTTATCTTACTAAAATTGACTTGAAACCATGGTACAGAATATAGATTGGTAAAAGTTTTTATTTTTCATTTCCTTTCGAAATTATCCCTAACTTTTGTGGTATGTAGTCTTTTGCTGCTATTTCTAGCGAGTAGATGTCCTATTATAGGCATCTCTGCATTTTAAATGAATAATACATAGTCTATTGACTGTTTTTTTACTCTCGCTAGACCACTGGTGGTAAATAAAATTTCTAAAATTTTTTTACTACCCTATAATTTATTAATAATGATAAAATTCTTTTTGGATGATTTTCTGAAGGAATTTCGGCATTTTTGCATTTTTGTATTTGCTGCCGATTAGGTAAACCGTAAATACGCGGTATATTTTGAAAAATTAGACATAGGAACACGAACCATGCTGCGTATTGATTCGTGCTTCATATGTTGTCTGGTCATTTCTGCTGACGATAGTCCGACCTTGTAAGATATAATCTTTATCTTACTAAAATTGACTTGAAACCATGGTACAGAATATAGATTGGTAAAAGTTTTTATTTTTCATTTCCTTTCGAAATTATCCCTAACTTTTGTGGTATGTAGTCTTTTGCTGCTATTTCTAGCGAGTAGATGTCCTATTATAGGCATCTCTGCATTTTAAATGAATAATACATAGTCTATTGACTGTTTTTTTACTCTCGCTAGACCACTGGTGGTAAATAAAATTTCTAAAATTTTTTTACTACCCTATAATTTATTAATAATGATAAAATTCTTTTTGGATGATTTTCTGAAGGAATTTCGGCATTTTTGCATTTTTGTATTTGCTGCCGATTAGGTAAACCGTAAATACGCGGTATATTTTGAAAAATTAGACATAGGAACACGAACCATGCTGCGTATTGATTCGTGCTGCGTATTGATTCGTGCTTCATATGTTGTCTGGTCATTTCTGCTGACGATAGTCCGACCTTGTAAGATATAATCTTTATCTTACTAAAATTGACTTGAAACCATGGTACAGAATATAGATTGGTAAAAGTTTTTATTTTTCATTTCCTTTCGAAATTATCCCTAACTTTTGTGGTATGTAGTCTTTTGTTGCTATTTCTAGCGAGTAGATGTCCTATTATAGGCATCTCTGCATTTTAAATGAATAATACATAGTCTATTGACTGTTTTTTTACTCTCGCTAGACCACTGGTGGTAAATAAAATTTCTAAAATTTTTTTACTACCCTATAATTTATTAATATATATATATATATATATATATATATATATATATATATATATATATATATATATATATATGCGTATATATATATATCTTTGTGTGTGTGTGTGTTTGTGCTTGAGTTTGTCCCCCACTAACGCTTGACAACCGGCGATAAAGACTGATGGAATAAATATCCGGGTTAAATAAATACAAATATCGGGGCCGATTCATCCGACTAAAAATTCTTCAGGGTCTTACTCTAGCATGGCCGTAGCCAGATGTACGTGTGGGTTGTCCCGAAAGCATATGCTAACATTGACAGAAGTGCACTTCTTCCCATTGTTTCATCGCAATCAACTAAGGTATTCCAAACAGAAGCAATACGCAGATCTGCTACGTTCTGAGTTCAAATATCGCGGAGTTGACTCAGCTTTTCATCTTTTCAGGTGTTGATAAAATAACTACCTGTCGAGTACTGGAGTCGATGTAATCGACCAAGCGCTTGTGCCGAAATTTGAAACCAATATCTGTAACATCATTTTTGTAATTACTGTTTTGTGGGGTCTTGCATGTGGCTAAATGAAGCACTATTATAGTGTGCAACGATTTCTTTGAATACGGATATCCTAAATTTTATACCGGTGCATGTTTTGCTTGTTAACATAGTTCGTCAGTGTAATTGACACTTTATGGATAACATATCCTGCTAGGCTAAAGGAAAAGTTACACTTGTTTTGCGGGCCATTAATATGCGCGAGTTATGTCTATTATAAGTGAAACTGTGTTGTGGAGACGAGGCTGTACAGGATTGCAATAAAACACCATTCATTTTTTTTATATATAGTAATGCTAGTTTGTCGGAGAACGTCGCTGAAAAGTTCTCTTTTCTTTTTCAAAGACAACATCATTGCAATCAGCCTTCTCCGAGATGAGATAAATGCTATAGTATCTCAGTTCTGCGTTGTGGCGGCTTCCAGAGTACTCTCTGTGATTCTGAGAGCATTCAGTCAACGGCTGTTACACGTAAACGCACGCGCGCACGCACACACACTTTCACACAAACACATACATACATACACTTGTGTATGTATGTGTGTATGTATGTATGTGTTCATATATATTCTTGGAGAGAAATAAATCTATTAAATGTCTGGAATGATATGAAAGAAGTTTTTGTTTATTAATTATTTCAAAGTTTCTCTGAAAAACGTTAAAGTATATGTATATTTATTAAATTTCTAGACGGAGCAACAACAGTGCAGAAAACAAATTATTTCACATAAACACCTTAAACATTTTTTGTTATTACTATATATAAAAAAAATGAATGGCGTTTTATTGCAATCCTGTACATATAAGAAAATTTGGTAAAATGATAAAATAGATTAGTATATTGCCATAACTATTTTTTGTTATAACAACATAATAAAGAAAGATTACTCTATTAAGAAAATAGTATAAAAAGAAAACCAGTGATATATTCAGATAATATACTAAAAGGGTTGTAGAAAAAAGAATTCAAAATCTTAGCTAATGATATTTTTTGAAAACTACTAAAGTTCAGAACTATAAATCGAAGGTACAACGAAGTGATAATAGTGAAGTAACAGAAAAAGAAATGTAAATATAGCATCCACTTTAAACATTACAGTTGCTAATACTTGATTGTTTCTGATAAAGCTGGATATGGACAATTTGTAAGTATGCCTCTAATGAAATATTAAACTTGTGCTAAGAGTTTTAAGCAAATGGTTCTTAACTAAAATGGTTGTATGGTTGCGTTGTATTCTTGATAATGTCATTTATTTAACGCTAAAGATATGCAAACACACACACAACTGATCTCTCTCACTCTATCTATCTATCTACTATCTATCTATCTATCTATCTATCTATCTATCTATCTATCTATCTATCTATCTATCTATCTATCTATCTATCAGTATCATCCCATCTATGTATGTCATTATTCGGTTTTATTCTGAGATTTCTTGCCAATAGAGAAAAAGTCGGCTTTTAACCTAGATCCAAGGCTTTTTTTATAGGAATTTCAACATCAGCAACAGGGCATTTTTGTATGTATGTATGTATGTATGTATGTATGTATTATAAAAAAATATGTTGATGTCATACACGTTACCAGAGGTTTTCGACTCTGGTCCAGTAAGACAATTCACTCCTATATCATTGTGGTATTAATCTTGTTCTCGAAGCAATAATAGGGTAGATCGTTATAGGAGAGAGCCGATTAGTACCACGATAAAAAGAAAACCAAATGTCAGAAATCAGCATTTACTTTTGGCGATATATATATATATATATATATATATATATATATATATATATATATATATATAGGGAGAGAGAGAGAGAGAGAGAGAGAGAGGGAAAGAAGATACAAAAAACGATATAAGATGCAAACATATAGGATGCGATGTGCTGAGATAAATGCAAACACGCACATATGTCTATACAACTATATGTAAACACTTACACACTGAAAGCAAAAGTTACGAAATATAGTATTTACCTAAAGTTGGGGAATATGTCACATGAATATATATATCAATGAATAAATAAATAGACTCCGGAGAAGTGAATGTAAGCAACTAAAGCATGTGAATGACACAGTGGTAACCTTAACATAATGTAATTACCTATTGGTGTTTGTAACTGAAACTCCTAGGAAATGATATGAAGACTGTAGAAATAGTTGAGTTGTGAACGCAAAAATAACCTACATAATGCAGTAAGATATAGGATAAGCCGAACATTTATAAAAGAAAGCAATGTAAAATTAATATTATAAACACGCTTGAGAGTCAAATGGGAAACTATGATAAGAATTTTTTAAAAAATGGATAATTGGAAATAAACTTTAAATAATATTGAAGGCATAAAGAATATGATAGTAATGCACAAGGTATATTTAAAGGCTTTTCAGTGTAAGTATAAAATATAAGAATGGTGATATTGCTATCTGATTTAGGATGTGGAGAAGGAATAAATCTAAATATATTAACAAATGAAAAATGTAAAGACAATCTCGCTATTAAAATTTTAAAATTAATAAATTATTAAAGTGAAGGAAGTAGGTATTGGTTTATGGGGAAAATGCTTATATTTGAAAAAAAAAAAAAAATTGCAACAATTTATATCTAAATTGTAATTGGTCAACAAATAGACGGATGGTGAGGAAACTAATATATTAATGTTAAATGAAGAACAGGAAATACTGGATTAATTGTAGACAAATAGAAAACACTGGAGGCAGGGGAACTCTGTAATAAATAAGGTTTCAAGCTTCTCATGGTTTAGCCGTTAAGTTACTAATAGATACAGCGATAAAAAGAATAAAGAATTAGCGAATAATTGAAAGCTTAGGAAGATGATTAAAAGTAATGAGAAAAACAAAAGAGATTAATTATGATCATTATGCATAAGTCAAAGAAGAGCTTTGAAAATAAGAAAGACTGTTGAAAGTAGAGTAAGGAATGTCTTTATACAGGCACAAGAATTAAAGAGGCAAGGAGAGGGGAAAATATAGATGAGAAGGTGTTTACACACATATATGTGCATACATATATATGCGCGCGTATGTACATTTGTGTGTGTGTGTGTGTGTTTATATATTTAAAAAAACGATCAAAGGTCCTTCTTGAGTCATAGGCTGGTAAGGCCAGTTTTCCGAATTGTGTGACGTATATATTCCTCCATGACGGAGCACCGTTCTCTCGCAGGATTACACATTTTTACGACTTATGTGGACTAGAGCAATGTAGAATGTACTGTTTTGCTCAAGAACACAACACATCGCCCGATCTAGGAATCGAAACCTATCTTAAAATCATGAGTGCAAACACCCTAAACACTAAGCCATGCATCTACACACACACACACACGCACACACACATATACACACACGCACACACACATATACACACACGCACACACACATATACACACACGCACACACAATTATACACACACGCACACACAATTATACACACACGCACACACATATGCTTAATGAGTGTGTGTGTGTTTGTGCGCGCGCGTGGACACTCGTAGATATGAAATCTTGTCACAGTATTTCCGTCTAATAAAGAACCCGAGACTATTACAAGAAACATATTCCCAATTGCGAAGTGAAATTGATTCCGTAACTTTGTGGCTGCAAAGGGAATATCTTAAACTACAAATCCATGACGCTAAGACCCGTGTTCAACGTTAACTAAATAGACGGCAGAAGAGAATTGCTATCTATACACACAAACACATTCACGCCTCACAGGCGTACGCGCACATATTCACAAAATCACTTAGTATTTGAAATGGAAACATCTGTAAACACTGACAGACATTTAATCCGACTCTGAACTGCTTCTGGGATCAGGCCATTGTTGGCATCTTTTGATTATAACCAATATTGATAATTATTTAAATGGGAGATATAAAACCAATTGTCCCTTTTGTAATGACAATAATGTGTTTGTTTAAGGAGGTATGACTATTATATTTGAGCAAAACGAGGGGCTACTTTGATGCTTCCCTCTTCGAACTCTTCCGCAATGCTCAGTCGGTGGAACATCAGACTTCTAACATTTATGCATATGCTGTTGCATGCATAACTTTTGTGGACATTAGTTAGGGTTCGTGTCCATGAAGGAGCGTGCATATAACAGACCGTGCATATGATAGACTGTGCATGTGAAGTGGATGGTGTGAGGTTGTGTGGAGTCGAGTATTTCGAATTATGCTTATCCAGGCTTGAATGTTTAGTTTTGTATGTGGGAGTATGTATTTGTGTGTATGTGTGTATGTATGCGTATGACAGACAATGTGTTGAGAGCGTGAGCGGCTACGTCTGTATATGTTTTTCTATAACAATATGTGTGTGAGCATGTCATGATATGTGTACACGCAATTTAAATTATCACAGTAGATATATTCATGTGAGTGCGAGTCTGAAGTTGTATTTGAATTTGTGTGAATACTAAGAAATGTGTGCGTTTCATAATAACGCATTTCCATCTCTCTCTTTTCGCTGCTAATGGAATTGTTGCACGGATGTCAGTGATGGTTCTTGTGATACCATGAAATCAAGTGATTGGATTGGCATTCAGCCCTTTGGACCATTACACATACCACCCGCTCACATACATACACTCACATATACGCACGTACACAGAATATCTGACGATATAATTCTCTCTCCTCACATAAATATGAAAGCATATTTGGTATTGTTGCGTTCCTGTCAACACTAAATGTCAAGTGCATTGAGAGCAGTGACAACCACTCATAATTTCTTGGTATTTGTACAAATACCGAAATACTTTCTCACACAACACATGCACACATTGTTTCCATCTGAGGAAGAGGGGCTATCAATGGAATTCTCCCATTTATATAAGTTGTCGGCGTTGCAAAATAAGATTATTACAAACTTTAACCCTAGTGTCCAAGGAAAAAGAAAATGAGAACGAACTGGAGCTGTGTTTTTAACAATACCTGCTATTTCTGTAAACCTCACACATTATAATTCATAATTTAACACTATCTTTAATGCAGAGAGGTGTTATTATGCAAATAGATGTTTCTCAAGTCATACTCTCTGTATGGTATCTATCAATTAATAAAATAAAACAAACGCTGTCTTCATTGAAATGTCACCTAAAAACGACAGAGGTTACAATATCAACAAACAACCCTATATATATATATATATATATATATTTATATGCGCATGTGCACTCACCTCCCACTCTCTCTCTCTCTCTCTCTATATATATATATATATATATATATATATATATATATATATATAGATATAGATATACAGGGCAGGGAATCGTCAATTAGTAATAAAATTAATAATTAACAATTATGCCGGGTAGCTCTGTATGAAAAAACCTTTTCGGTAAAGTCATTTATAATCATAAATATATAGGGATTAGCAGAAAACCTGCTTAGGGTGAAGGATTTTAAACTCACTGGCCGATAAATTTCTTAATGTCTGCCTCACGTGGTCTTGATGTCGCATGGTCAAAATTTACGTGAGTTATTTAGACATTGGCAAATTTATTAAAATATTTGGCTGAAGATCGAAATGAGGTAATTTCTTACCACTAATCGTGAAACGATTCGTACCAAATTAATTAAAGGCAAGTTTGTTTTTTTACTCTTCTCTTCTGTCTTTAGTTCTGTGTGTACCATGAATATCGCTATCAATTAGAGAAAAATTTGTAGTTTTTAGAATCAGTAGTTCTTTGTCTGCTGTTTCTGAATTCTTATGATTATATATATATATATATATATATATATATGGAACGGGGAGTGAGCGCACACACGCATATATAGATATATGTGTGAGTGTGGGTGTGTTCATGGAGAGATATGTGTTGTGTATACGAAATTTAGGTCAACTTCAAGATATTCACGATCGTTTCTACTTGAGAACGTAGTCAACTTGAAGGTTAACTTATAAAATATAATTAGAAAATATTGACTTTCAACATCTAGGTTTGACATTTAGTTACAGAATTGGGTGTAAAAGTACAAATGAATGATTATATTTTCCTCAACCTATTCCTAGTACTTGAACAGTGCCTGAATGTTCACACACACTCACACACACATACACACAAAAGGACAAGTAGACACACTTACATATATATTCCGCGTAGAAGCCCTCTGTGCAATCAGTGCGGATAGTGTCTATTTACGCAATAGCTATAACATTTTGTTATAAAATACAAACTTAAGGGATTTTCAATGCACACACACGCATATTGAAAGATCTAAAAATCTCTTAAGGTTATTTTTGATAACAATATGTTTATATATACATATACATATACATGCACACACACATAATTGCCTACGGGCATATGGCGTAGTGGTTAAATGCGCGGGCTACTAACCCTAAGATTCCAAGTTTGATTCCAGGCAGTGACGTGAACAATAATGATAATAATGAGAACTCAGGTTCGAAATTTCCCCAAGATGAGGACAAATATAGATAATGTAAATATTTTAAATAATGTACATAATCCCTCATCTCTTAAATATAGAACTGTATACATATACATATATGCATACATTTATATGCATATACGTAAATAAAACTACGTACTGATCAAAATGTAGAAATAAGTGTATACATACGTATATATCTACACACACATACATACATATATACATACATACATTGCAATGAAAGAGCCTTGGATCTAGGTTAGAAACCGACTCTTTCTTTATTGGCAAGAAATCTTGAAATATTTCTGAATATTTCTACATAGCTGAGCGGGCGAGAATCCTAAAGGACTCCTACAAACCAGGGAACATCTTTAACTCCAGAACGGAGATTTTCGGGCAATGTTTACACTTTAAGAGGATCCTGTTAGCTTTTTGGAGCCCACAAGATGGCGGCACACCCGGATAATTCCTATTGCTACGTTTGAGTAGTGAGGCGTTTCCTCTTTCACATTTTTAAGTGGTCTTGGGCCAAAAGGTTTTAGGATTTAACGGTACACCATAAAGCTAAACCGTTTATGGACAGGTACCTGAGGTAATCCCATAAACTGGCCTTACACATCTGTAATATATATATTGTCAAATGGAATCTTGTGAATGTACAAACATCTTGTTCATTTTTATAAAACAGATGTATTTTTGGGTTTTGTTTAGATGTGAATATCGGTTTTTGTTTTTCATAACAGCGAAGATAGATATATAGAAAGATAGGTAGGTAGATAAGTTGATAGATAGATAGATAAATAGATAGATAGTCAGATATATATATATATATAGATATAGATAGATAGATAGAGAGATGGGGAGAGAGAGGAGGGGAAGGAGCATCCCTCTTCCTAATCACCATTCATTTATTCACTTAGTCGTTTAGCATTGTATTGAAAGGATAGTGACATTATCAAGAAGAAAAAAACAGCTGAGGTCTGGTCATCACTAAAAGTCCTTTTGCTTTTTTTCTCTCCTTTTCCCTTCTTCTTCTTCTTCTTCTTCTTCTTGTTTTTCTTCTTTTCTTCTTCTTTCTCTTCTTCTTCCCTTCTTGCTTTTCCCTTTTCTTCCTTTTCTCCTTTTTTCGCGTCTTTTCTTTTTTCCTCTATTTTTTCCTCCTCATTGGGTTATATTTAGAATACAAAATGTACTGTTTCACCTTCCAAACATTTAATTTTGGAGAGAATTTTTTTAATGAAATGTAGTTCCAGTTCGGTATTGCAGATCGTCCCGTCGCTGCATATTTCCAGATGTTTACTTAATGGAATCTTGCGCAATTCCTCTTGTAGAATATATATATATATATATATATATATATATATATATATATATACATATATATGTTTGCATATATATATATATATATATATATATATAAATATATCAAAGTATATGTTTGTGTAATAATGTATATATATGTGCATATGCATACAGCTTTACATGAATATAGCGACTAATGAATGCTTTGTAGAGAAATTTGTATGGAAACCTGTCACATGCATACATGTGCATGTGTATGCACCTATGCAATATCTATATATATATATATATATATATATAGGGAGAATTGACACAAAAAAAACAAAATACGAAGACAGGTGATACATACATATATATATATATATATATATATATATATATATATATATATATATATATATATATATATATATATATATATATACATATATATGTACGCTGTCTGTCAAATAAAAACAGAACCAACATTCATTTAGACATTATCAACGTGGTATTGTGAATATACAATTAGCGCACTTGGTGAAGCACCGCCAGAGGAAAATGCAACAATTTAGAATAGCAACGTGCTTCTATGAAATTCTGTTGCAGATTAAGGAAACATTTTACGAAGACCTTTTTGTAATATTGTAAGATATATATCAGAGACTTGTGCGAGTTGTATGCCACGTCATGATTTGTGCAGCTTTACAAATCGGGAAAGGCACCTACTACAAACAAATTCCAAATCTGGACGAAGTTCTATAAGGATGGAACTCGATCGTATTTTGATAGTACGTGTTGTTAACTGAAGGATTTGTCACGTAAATATCTGTGAAAATTCCGAAGGTGTAGGTATTAGTAAATTGGAGAAGCATTTTGGTGCAGGACAAACCAATGCATCTGGCAGATGAACAAAAATAGAATCGAGTCACAATTTATCAGGAGCTGTCCAAATATTCACATCATGATCGCCGAAAAGTGTCATAGGAATGGACGAAAGTGGGTGTACGGTTACGATGTCGAAACGAAAAGGCAGGCATCGCTCCGTGTGCAGCGATAAAACGACGTTGGCTTTGCTCAAAGATGAAGCTAAACGTCATTTTAGATTAGAAGCGCATTGCTAATCTATAACATTTTCAACGTAATCAGACGATCGATTCATTGTTTAAATTGAATATTTTGATATGTTTAAAAGCAGTATGAAGCGAGAAACAAAACACAGGTTTCTCCTTATCAGTGAAATTGTAGGAAAGCACAATCTCGTCCCCCAGGTACCATATTCTCACCATATTCTCACCATATCCTTTCGGTCTCTGAATTTAGAAACACTTCCTGAAAATGTTAGGTTTTTGACTACAGATGACAACGGAAATTAAGCTATAACAACTGTGCTCTATTCATGGAAACGTGTTCTAAACCAGGAAAGTAACCTTGTGAATTTGTATATCACTTGATAAAGGTTGAACTGTGATAAAGTAAACAAATATTACTAATTGTAAGCAAAAAAAAAAAAAAAAGACAGATTTGTATTTTAAAAGGTTCCTCTTCTTATGGTATAGATCTATAGAAAACTTTATATTGAAGATAAATATGAATGATGAAAGCTGCGAAAAAGCAATCTTTTCGTAAATACAATGGAAAATAGAAGGCTTTAACTGATTTCGAAATTTCATTTCTATTTGCATTAACTAATAAGAATAATTACTTATTCTACAGAAAAGAGATGAAATTTTCCATTATTCTAAATAATACGAAAGCAAAGACAATATGAAATTTAGTATATGATAGTTTTACTGGGGAGTTAAATGATACTCACTGTCTGCATGCATAGCTAATCTATTATGCACGATATATATTTGTGTACAACAAGGATAGTAATCAAATTTGTTGAGCGATATATATTATGTGAAGAAATTACCTCTAGAATGGTATTCCTCAACAAGACATTCCTTAATATGGGCTTGTTCAATACCCATATTACATCCTGTGTGTTTACCCAGCACGTCTTTTTCAATCAAACAACAGAACCATACCCGTTGAAAGATCATATGCGTACAATGTACAACAATGTTCAAAGGATTCGGAAATAAAAATTCAGAAACATCAGAAATTATCTAACATATCTTTAAGAAATCAGAAACATTTGAGGATGGTTAGTTATCAAAATTGCAGCATAATAGGAAGATGAGAAAATCCCATAGCATAGGTGAATCATTAGTCACTCTGATTCTTTCAGAAATACGGTCTGTTATTTCGGAAAATATGCCTAAGGATATAATCGCTCATATTTCACTCAGTAATGATAGCGTTAGGCGATGTATAAACAACGTAAATAGATTGCTCAGCGAACGGATGAAGTCCTCTGTCGAGTAATGAGGTGCTACTACTGCTATGTATGAATTATATTCAGCATGGGTAATATTGCGAATAGTTATTTGCGCTATTACTGACAAAAGATCGCATAGGTTTTCCAATATATATAATTGTAAATGATTTTCTGGATTTAAAAAAAATCAATTCTTCTGCCTGTGCAACTGCTGGTGCAGTTGCTATGACAGGCAAATATCGAAGCTTTATTGCACATTTGAGAAAAAATGTCCCCTTCATTTCCGATTTACTGTATAATTTACAGGCAACATCCTACATCGTAAACCATTGCATTTTGAATTACAGCTTGTAATGAAGTCAGTAAATTTATTAAGTCCCATTTCATTAATTATACGTTATTTTGGCAATTATGCAATCAAAATGAACACTCAGCACAAATACAATTGCATACATAAGCAAACTAGCTTTCTAAGAATAAATATTTGATACTTTTTTAATGGATTGATCGAATTTATGCAATACCACAAATTGTTTCGGCTACCGATCTGAGTTAATATAATTCTAATATTGCTTATCTAATAGACAAATGTAATAAAGTTACAAGAATCCTTTTTGATGATATTAGTAAGCAATTCCTGGACTGATATACAATCCGATTTTGAGAAAGTTTCAAGATTTTATCCAGTTGACTATCCTCGCTTCTGGATCAAGAACACACCATGTTCTCGAATCCCTAATTTCCGGAAAGTTATAAAAAAAGGATTATGTTCCGCTTTTTAAGTTCAATATCCTGATTTTGATATATATATATATATATATATACACATATGTACATGTGTATGCGTGTATGCATACATAGAGCTTAGAATAATGTGGAGATCATACTCAACAATAATAAGAAAGAATGCTAGTTGAATGTTCTTTTGTAAAATGTCGACACATTAGATCAGACATAATGGCCTGGAACAGAAGTGTGTGCACATCACTAAAAATCTGTTGTTCAGCAAATATTAATAAACTGGTATTGGTAAAAGAAATAAAACGTGTATGTCAAACGAATGAGAAAACTATAGGCAAACTGTAATTTTAGATTTATACCTGTGATTATCGGTGCACATGTTTCTGGAAGTATCTGCCTCACCAACATTCTTGAGAAGCTTGGCTTCACTAAACCTGAGAGGATATGGTTAATTAGGAAATCACAATTAAAAGCCATTAATGGAACTGAATTAAAACGTTGGAGAAAGATATGCATATGCACACATACGTAAATTAAAATAACAGAATAACACACACAATAACATTCTTGCATGCAAACAGAATACATGTGTGTGTGTGTGTGTGTATAATGGACAGAAAATTTCGAAGTTTAATCCTGGAAGTATTGATTGTGGAGCTATCATGCTTGAGAAGTGCTTGGCTGGAGGATTCTGTAAACTTGATATATTTAGGGAGGTATGCTAAGTAAACATTTTAAAAATGAAATTAGAGGAGTGTATATACATACACACTAACATTATAACTACACTTATTTCTTTCTCATTCTCTGACGTAGCCCTTTCCAAACAACCGCCATTACTGCACTTAAAGGATCTCTGCTCCATCGTTAAAAGAAAAACAATACATTACAATTCTCCACGCTCCGGTAGAGAAACAACAAAAGTTCCCTTTTCATATCTCTTACACTCATTTTCCCTAAGGTTATATTGTCACGTTACTTTTATACGATTTTCCTAAAATTGCGGAACCAATCTCACTATTTTACAGACTACTATTATTCCAAATTTTAATCATTAAAATAAGCAAAAATTGCGTTAGAGAAGAATGCACACACACACACGCACGCGCGCGCGTACACACACACGCACACATACACACACATACATACACATGCACACACACACACACTTACGCACGCACACAAACACACACACATGTAAAACTTGATAAAATTTTCCTTTCCAAAATAGTTAATACAACTTATAATTAAAAGAAATTTTTATGATTTTTAAATAATTTTATCTCGCAAAACCCAAGAAGTTTTCAAAGAAACGGTTTGTTTTTCGGAACCCCGCATGAAAAACGCCGCCTTAGAATATCCCAGCAGAATAGGAACAGAAAGCCACGCACAAAACCTAGAAATATTACTCACCTTCACAAACTGTGAGGCTCTACCTATAATCACGCTTATTATAAAAAGTAAAAGATGCTCTCGTATGACGTACGAACTGCAATCTCTTTCACTTGTCGAATTGCAGCAGGTCATTTTGAGATCTTGCGAAATCAATCTCTTCTAACTTTGTTATCCTTCTATCAATCACACTTATACGGCGTTGGGAGAAGTGTTTTCCAGTGAAGGCATACAAATATTTCTTATCCATTTTGATTCCAGTACTATAATTCTGCTGAAGATCGAAACTATGTTGCAAGATTAAACATATACTTCCGTTTACTGGAATTCTCAATCATTTCAATATGGTTGAGAATCAAAGTGTATCAAGGTTTACATTAAATAACTTGATCTATGAAACTTTCCTGTGAAATTCTCAAATGATGCCTATCATTAATTATAAATCCATCATTTCATATTGATGGTGCTCAACTGTAAGATAGACAGATATACACGGTGCCTGCCAAATTAAGCATTAACCAGAATCGGTGTTCAATAAATCAAAAATGCCAGCAAGTCCTTTCGATACATCTGCCATGTTGACATGATTAAGTTCTTGATAAGAGGAACATTAACCAAACAAGAATAATTGAAGCCTATGAAAGTGTATACATTAATGTAAACTCACTAACATTATCTTGGTTAAATATAAATTTGATTTGTGTATCACTTCCAGAGATTTATTTCGGAAATGGACAAATAACGACGGTTGTCTCACTTTTAAGGACGTAGTCACTGGCTATAAAGACATTGCATCAATAAATCTAGAAATAAGCATTATGTGTATATATATATATATATATATATATATATATATCTATATATATATATATATATATATATATATATATAGATATATAAATTCACAGACACGCATATATTTTAGTGTGCATATCACTGTTTTCCATCATTTCAGTATAGTATACAGCATTCTGCTACCTATCTATCTATCTATCTATCTATCTATCTATCTATCTATCTATCTATCTATCTATCTGTCTTGCTGTCAATCTGACCATCTGTTTATATATTGATCTATCTATTTGTCCGTCTATCCGTCTATATGACTTTATCTTGTTGCTCATACTGTTATTTCCTAATTTCCATCTAATTTGTGTGAAAGTATTTCCAATTTCAGATAGACATTCAGTGTTATTGATCTTGGTGTAAATGGCTCTCTTCAGTGGAACAGATGTTACTTCTGTGTCCAGTTGTATTAGACCGTTTGCTCTAGTGACTGTCTGTGTGGACGTACACGCATACACACACGTATATATATGTATATATATATATATATATATATATATATATATTTGTATATTTTCACACACACACACACACACACACACACACACACACACACACACACACACACACACACACACACACACACACACACATATATATATATGAAATAGAAATAGAAATAGAAATAGAAATAGAAATAGAAATAGAAATAGAAATAGAAACTAAGACTATGGAGAGCATCCAGCAAATAGCTAACTCCATCCACCAGAGTATTAGAGTTACGATAGACTACCCTACTAAACACCCTAACCATAGATTACCTGTATTAGATACTGAACTCTGGCTAGAAACTAAGAACAATAAAACCAGAATCCTCCATTCACACTATACAAAACCTATGGCCTCCAAGTACCTGACCCACCGGAACTCGGCTATTGCGGACAATGCCAAATTCAACATATTGATGGCAGACCTCGTCAGAGTAATGCGAAATGTCTCCTGCATGTGCGACCCCACAGAATTAAAGAGACATATACAACATTTCGTCCACCGCATGCAGTTCTCGGGTTACAGCCATAAAGAAAGGATCAGGGTTTACAAAGGAGCTATGAAGAAGTTTGAAACAATCAAACGCAACGATAGGAATGGGATTTGCCCACTCTATAGGAGCAAATCATGGAACACCATAGAAAGAACTAAGAAGAAAATAGGGAAGGCAAGCTCATGGTACAATAGCCACAAGTACCAAAGCGTCATGTTCGTCGACACCACCCCTAGAGGCGAACTGGCGTACCGCTTTAGAAGGGCCCTAGACAAACTTAAGCTAAGAATTAAGGTTGTTGAAAGGCCAGGCAACCCTATCAAATCCCTTATCAGTAGAACATACCCTTTCAGTAGAACCCCCTGCACTGATAGGAACTGTATCGTATGTAGATTTAGCCCACAAACGAACTGCAAAACCAGAAATGTGGTCTATAGTATAAGATGTACAGAGGGACGATGCAGAAATAAGACAACGACATATGTAGGCGAAACAGCAAGGAGTATAGGGGAGCGGGCAAACGAACATTGGAGGGAACTTAAGGAAGGGAAGAACTCATCAGTTCTGTACCAGCACGCTGAGCAAGAACATAGAGGCTCAATCAACAACATAGAAATTAAAATCTTATCTACACATAGCAGTGATGCAGCACTTAGACAAATTACTGAAGCTACACACATAATAGAAGGGAAACCTAGCCTGAATAGGAAACTAGAATGGAACACTAACATACGCCACTAACAAACCACAGCATGTGACAACATGTTACCCATAAACCAATAATAGGAACAAAGTATAATACAATACATAGATAAACAAATGGAATTAAATACTACATACGTTAACAAAATTTAATTAAACACATTAAAAAAAAAAAAAAAAAAAAAACACACACACACACACACATGAACATATAAATAAATAAAAACTAATACAAATGAACACGTATTAACAGAGAATATAGGTGATACAGACACTCCCCATACACACATGCACTTACAAAAGACACAGACACATTGAAGGACACGCATGCGTAGACACATACAATAGGAATACAAAATACAAAATGGCTGATAGTTAGCAAGGTGAGATACACATAAGAAAGAAGGAAACAAAGGACCACTGATGAGGTCACAGAAGTGTGACGAAAGAACTCTGGCCGAAATAAGATTAAGATTAAGATTAATGTAATATAAAGCTGAAAAAAAAAAAAAAAAAAATTAACACCAAATATACAGTGCGTGTGTTTTTATTGGCTAAACTGGCAATATGACCATCCCCAAGTACAACAATATATATATATATATATATATATATATATATATATATATATATATTCATATATATATATAGGTATATGTATATCTATATCTATCTATATATATATCATTGACCGTTGACTGAACACTATTCAATTTTTTTCTCCGTGTTTTTCTCCTTGTCTCCGTATTCTTTCTGTTGAAGAGCGTAGCTCGAAACGTTAAAGACTTTCCGTATTCCCGAGCGTCATACTAATACATCCTTTTGTTGTTTACACCACCTGTCCTCGTCTGTTGTTGTTTTTTCGTACATTCTCCCATATATATATATATATATATATATATATATATATATATATATATATATATATATATATATATATATATATGTATATATATATATATTTGTATATATATATATGTGTATATATATATATATATATATATATATATATATATATATATATATATATATATATACATATATATATATATATATATATGTGTGTGTGTGTGTGTGTGTGTATCTGTGTGTCTGTTTGTCTGTGTCTGTGTCCGGTTTATTTCTTTTGTGGAAATTGTAAGGTAGTATAATGCCAGTCATAATAATATCATCAATGCTATTAAAATTTCTGTCTTTCACTGGTAGATTGATTTTGTTGTGAGTACTAATTCTGAGGAGTTATGCGGTCAATGGCGTGTGTTTGAAGAAAACAGACGAGTAACAGTATATTAAATAGCACACAAGTCAATTACTTCAAAAAACTTTCTAATTGTTGAGGTCTGTGTTTGTGAGGACAGTGGTACTAATGTTACCAAAGCGCGTCACATTGTTTCTCTGTTTTTTTTTATTGACAAAGAAAGGCCTAAACATATAGAAGTCATCTTGCTTATCTTTCAAACCCTCCATTCTACCTCCAAAAATCTTATGGAATAGACTTGTCCTACGCGCCTACGAAACTTTCAGTAATATCGATCAACGTCTTATTAAGTCGATCTTTTTTTAAGTGCATGTAACGCTGACCAAATGTATTGAGTGCTGAATTACTTCATTTGTTCACTAACACACGTACATAAAATACGCACTCACACACACATACACATGTATATACACTGCTGCCAGAGGTATTTGAGGATGACTTGCACTTTCATAAAACTCTAATATAGCAAAACGAAATGTTTTGATGATGATGATGACGATGATGACAACGACGACAACAACAACAACAACAACAACAACAACAATAATAATAATGATGATAATAATAATAATGATAATAATAATGATGATGATGATGATGGTGAGCAGTTGTGGACACTGAAAATAAGTGCCGGGAACAGCAAGTGAAAATCTTGAGAAGTACATGGAATAAATAGGGGTTGCAATAAGGGTGGAACACTTGCAGAACACAGCACTTCTTGGAACCGCTCGAATACTCCGGATGGTGCTCGAAATAGGAAGGGTGTTATCTTAGTTCACTGGAAGTGAACAGGTGACACCGTAGTGCATATCTGGCGTTAGATGCTGTGCAAAATAAAATAATAATAATAATAATAATAATAATAATAATAATAATAATAATAATAATAATAATAATAATAAAAATAATAATAATAATAGTAATAATAGAACAAGATCGACGCCTTCCCTCCAGAAATTACCAAAATCCTGCAATGAAAAGAAATACAAGTAACTGCAGAGTATGTGGAGATGGAGAAGAAACAATAAGTTATATTGTCTCTGGCTACCTATTCCTGGCTAAGAAGGAATATATTCACAGACACGACATAGCTGGGACTTATATACACTGGCAGCTATGCCAACACTATGGAGTAACAACTAAAAACTGAAAATATAGTAAAAATAAGAGCATCAGAGCAAACCACAGCACATACCCAAGGCACACAGAGCTGTCCTTGGTAGTGAAGTGAAAGCTCGTGATAATAATAATAATAATAATAATAATAATAATAATAATAATAATAATAATAATAATAATAATAATAATAATAATAATTGCTGCATTGCTGCCTTAGATATTATGACTGAAAAATGGCATGGAAAACCTCTCAATGGCAAATACCCAAAGAGAGCGAATAATGCAGATATTGACAAAGCCCTTACCCATCAATGGCTAATGGCCTCTGGCTTGAAATCAGAAACAGAGGGGTTTATCATAGCAGCCCAAGATCAATGCCTACTTACAAAGAACTACCAGGCCAACATATTAACGAACGGCAGCTCCCCATTATGTCGTATATGCCAACAACAAAATGAGACCATCGATCATGTTGTCTCCATGTGCAGTCTGCTTGCGCCTACAGAGTATCTCAACAGGCATGATAGAGCTGCACAATATATTCACTGGGTAATATGCAAAAACCTGGACTTGCCCCATGACAAAAACTGGTGGGAACACAAACCACCCCCAGTACTTGAAAATGATCACATTGCACTCCCCTGGAACTTCACCATTAAAACTGACAGAAAGATAGACGCAAATAGGCCAGACATCATACTGAAAGACTTCAGACAAAAATCATGCCTCCTCATTGATATTACTGTCCCAATCGATATAAACGTATCTGTCAAGACCTACCAAAAACTGAGCAAATATAAAGATCTTGAAATAGAAATTAGCAAAATGTGGAATCTGAAGATGAAAACAATACCTATTGTCATAGGTGCCCTGGGAATGACAGCGAAACGGGCTGATTACTACCTAGCTCAGATACCAGGAAACCCCAAAATGGCTGAAGTTCAAAAGATAGTGCTCATGAGAACTGCCCATATCCTACGTAAAATACTGTCTATGTGATCTCAAATTTTAAAACATACACATAATTTCTTATGGTTTCTTAAACATTCACTAGAACAAAACTGTACAAATCCAAATATATGGTACCCTAGGCATAACACCTACATGAACTTCTAACTTGTTGTCTCTTGAGGTCTCTGGGTGAGACTTGGATCCAACTTGTACAAATGCAAAACAAAAGTCAAACATAAAATAATAATAATAATAATAATAATAATAATAATAATAATAATAATAATAATAATAATAATAATAATAATAAATGCCCGGATGCAGTACCAGGCAGTGGCTGTCATGGCTTCTAACCTTAACTGATTGGAAGTGTTATCATGTACATTGTTTTGTCTTGGTATAAAAAGATGGGCTACAACAAATATTCTGCTTAATACCACAGATTTGCTTGTCAGTTGTTTGACCTTAACCAGTTGAGCATGTCCCTTGGTGGCTGACGGTATGTGCATCCCTGATCATGAGCAGAAGTAGTGGGGGAGCATTATAGCCATGTGTTGAGAGGAATTTTGGGATTTGAATAATTCACCTTTGGAAACATGGGTGTTTTGCTCAACATCCTTAAACAAACCTTATTCAGGGACCTTTTGAACGGGATGGGCTACTCGACCTGAAGAAAATTCTAACTGGACCCACCTGCGAGGTCATGCGCTGTTAATCTTGATATGAGATCACCATGTCGCGTACATATGGTTGTGATGCATGTGCCTAGTGTACCCTTATCAGACAGGTAGTCATGATGGGTATAATGGGCTTCGTATATTTTACCCCAGTGTCACTTTGACTGCATGCACTGCTCTCTCACTCAATAATAATAATAATGATAATAATAATAATGATAATAATAATAATAATAATAATAATAATAATAATAATAATAATAATAATAATAATAATAATAATAATAATAATAATAATAATAATAGGTAATAGTTGGCAAGGGGAACGTAGAAAATTTCAATACAAGGTCAAAGGTGGGCTTAACTTCAACACAGAAAACACGAACAAGGCCGGGTCTGGATGTTTTGCGTTCTTGTTCCATTTTCGTATTTTTTATATATAAAAATATAGCGACGTACGTAAACTTTGATATCTTATATGTAAGTATATATATATATATATAGGTTCAAAAAAACACAAAAAACAATAACAAAAAAACAACAAAGTGAGGACGTGATACGGATAGTGTTATTGGACGCTCAGGAAAGGAAAGAGAGAGTGTATGACGTTTCGGGCTGAGCCCTTCGTCGGAAAGATGGAAAGTTCGGAGAATGGAAAAACGGAGGAAGAGGAAAATGGTACCGATGCCCACGAGGTTACATTGTGAAAGGACCGGAAGAGGAGGTGGCGGGGGAAAAGCTCTTTCTAAGACAGAAGAGTGAAAAAGGGAGATGAATATCTGTGCGTGCGTGAGAGTCTGCGAGTGTGTGTGATAACAGAACGTGTGTGTGCGTATGTATGTGTGTGTATGTGTGTGTGTGTGTGTGCATGGTTTGGTGTTTTATCTGTTAGTGTGTATGTGTGTTTGTGTGTGTGTGTGTGTGTGTGTGTGTGTGTGTGTGACGTAGTGAAAGGAATTAGTAGCAGGAATAGTTAGTGGATGCTTATGGACAATGGTAAGTGGAAGGTCAGCGGGCGGTTTGTGTGTGTATGTGGGTGTGTGCGTGTGTGTGTGTATGTGTGTGGATGTTCGTGTGTGTGTGGGATTGTGAGTGTTAGGTACGGGTGTGTGTGTGTGTATGCGCGTGTGTGTTTATGTGTGTCTGTATGTGTGTCTCCGTGTGCGTGTGTGCGCGCGTGTGTGTATATTATTTGTGCGTGCGTGTATGTGTATATTGTGTATGTTTTCGTGCGTGCGTGTGTGTTGTGTATGTGAGTGAGTATTGTGTATGTGAGAGGTGTGTGTGCGTGTGTGCATGTGTGTATATGTGTATGTGTGTTGTGTATGTGTGTGTTTGTGTTTGTGTATGAGAGGTGTGAGTGGGTGGGTGTATGTGTGTGTGCGTGCGTATGTGTGTGAGAGCGTAAGGATATGTGCCAGGTATGTGTGTTATTTTGTGTGTGCACTCCTGTGTGTATGTGTGTGCATGTGTATGCGGCTGTGTATGTAGGCGTGCGCGTATATATGGGTGTGTGTGTGTGTGTCTGTGTGTGTATAGGGCTGTGTAAGGTGTGTGTGTATGTATGTGCGTTGGTCTATATGTGTGTGTGAGGGCGCGCATGTATGTTTGTCATGTGTGTGGGCGGTATATATGTAAGGTGTGTGGGAGGTGTGTGTGTTAGGTGTATGGGAGGTATGTGAGGTATTTGTGACTGGGGGTATATATGGGTTATGTGTGCAAGGGTGTGTATGCTTGGGTGTGTGTGTGTGTGTGTATGTTTGCGTGATTGTTAGCGTGTGTGTGTATGCGCAAGTGTGCGTGTGTATGTGCGTTTGTATAAGTGCGTGAGCGAGTCTGAGCGTGTAAGTGCATGCATATGTGTTGCGTGTGTGTGGTGTGTTGGGGGTAGGTGTGTGTATGGGTGCGTGTATTTTTTGTGTGTGGGTATGTGTGCGTGTAGGAAGGGTGAGATAAATTGTGGAAAATTGTAGTGAATGTAATAACAAGAGAATAATGGATATAATGTAAAGTGGACGAGAGTGGGGGGGTAAAAAAATAAAAAATAAAAAATAAAGAAAAGTGTTGCATAGTCGTAAAGGAGAGAGTCATAAGGAGGAGGGGGCTGTGTTGAGTCCGAAGGGGAAAGATGAATTAAGGTTAAAAATATAGCGTTGTTCCAAGTGGAGTCGCGAGGGAGTGGACCCATGGTGCAGGGCGAGGCCAAAAACGGAGATGCTAGAGGGAGAGTGGTTGGCCAAGTGGAAGTGACGGGCGACGAGGGAGTCCGAACCTAGTCGAACGTCCCTTATATATATATATATATATATATATATATATATATACACACACACATACACATACACACACACACACACACACACACACACACACACACACACATATATATATCGAAATTTTGTACGACTCTTTATTCTTTCTATTCTTTCATTCTTTCCTTGTTTCTATCAGCCCTGTCACAATTACTTCGTTCATTCCACTCTTTGTTCTTTCGTTCTCCTTCTCTCACATTTCCTGGCCTTCTCTTCATGCTCACTTTCCCTCCTCTTTCACTTCACACTGTCCCTTTCATTTTTTTCTCGCGCCTCCTTAATTTTTCTATTCCTCTGCCACTACCTCTCTCTCTTCTCTCCTCACGTGACCGGTGTTCGACCAATCAAACCTGACCTTTCTTTCTTGGTTCCACTACCATCCGTGCAACATCTATGTTTCTCCTTGTACCTGTCAAATCTCATGTCCTTGCCGTAAGGCTTTACTTCCACAGACGCCAGCTTAATTTAATTCGTCCTTAGTCGAAAGACACCTGTTGTTATGTCCTGTTATTTGCATTTGTATTTGTGCAACATTTCTCTGTTTTTTTTCCCTCCTTGTTTTCGTATACATTCGCTGCTTTCTTACAAGGAATCTGATGCTCTTAGCTTAGTTTTTCCTTCGAACTGGCCAGATTGGAGCAATATCGAGTATAACCAGCCGAAATTGCAAAGATAATCTGGAACTCACCTGAAGAAAGAAAACTCCGAATGATCCGTCCTTGTTTTCTTTGTATCGTCTGTCTACATGTTTTGTCGACCATTTTGGTATCACCTAACTGTCTGGATGTTTTGCGTTCTTGTCTCATTTTACTATTATATATATATATATATATATATATATATATATATATATATATATATATATGTATAATCTTTTATTCAGTCTTGCTTCGGTCATTAGACTGCGGCCGTACTGGGACATTATCTTGGGGAATCTTTGTCGAACAAATTGACCCCAGTATTTATATTTTTTAACCTGGTCTCTTCTATTGGTCTCTTTGCCGATTTGCGAAGTTACGGGTACAGAAATACATCAACACCGATAGTCAAGAGCTGGTGGTGGGGCAAACATACACACACACACACACACACACACACACTCATACACACACACACACACTCATACACACATACACTCATACACACACACAAGCACATACACATCAGTAAGCCGAAACTACATTGATTTGCAGGTTGAATTATTCCTATACTGTGCCCTCTTCTTAACAAATTAATTATCACCCGTTTCCTTCACATAGATTTAAGTAGCTGAAACTGTATAATCAAAATTTTCGTAGCCATGTTGTGAAGATATGTAACTCAGTTTAGAGAATTATTCTCCTCAAATCCTTAAAGCCAAAATATCCATTCATGGGAACAGGAAGTTTAAGAAATTTCAAAGAGGTGACAATATATCATGAATACTAGTTGATTATATTATTTCTTCTATTATTGTGTAAGTAGTAACATAAGATTCTTATTGTTATCTATCATTATGTAACTTATGTTGCACTTTTCTCACACTCACAAGATTTCTAGAATTTCGCTTTTTGCTTAGCAATGGCATAGTCTCAGTTTACTTAATATTGCTACACAACTGGTGCTTATTTTATTGATTCCATTATTATGAAATGTAGGGAGACTTTATGGTTTGAACTCAGAATTCAAATAGGCAATAACAAGGTATTTTGCCTAGAGCTCACCTATTTCTTTTAGTTCGCCATCACATTCTGTATTGTTAAAACACCATTTGCCTAATATGAACTCAGCTCGTTCAATCGACATTCAAATCGTAATCATCACGTTTTCTTTTGTATCATATATTTTTAAAGATTAACACTGTATATTATTTTTCTGATAGCCTTCGATATTTGGCTCATTCACGCATTTTCAAGACAGCCTTGTATGCCAAGGTTCAGCAATTCCGTGGAGCATCTTTCCAGAGATCAATAGAAAACTTCTCTACATAAACTTCAATAAACTGTGAAGTACGCATCATCAGAAATTGTACAGGTCACACTCTCACACCGCCTACACAACATTTATAGAGCAAGAAACATAAAGTGACAGACCATTTAGACATACGAGGTACATTATTTATAACTGTAGCAAACAAAAAACTCTTAATCTACGACACTGTATGAAAACTCGTCGCCAAACATCCAGACGCATATGAAACAAAAGTGAGGCCAGTTGAACAGCAATTCTCGGTTTCTCGACAACTTATACGTTTATGTTGTGGCAGCCTATATACTGTTACTACAACAAAAAAGTTCTCACGAATAAGCACCCTGTTGTCTTGAAAATCGAAAACCGTATTCTTTACGGTAGTTCTTCATACTCAAAAAGACAGGATGCTCATAACTGGAATGTCTTTTTGACCATAAGTTTGCTCAATGAAAGTTAACTTGGATTAATCAACAAGAAATGCATAGAATTACATCTCAGATACTAAAGACTCTCCTACTTTTTCATGGGGTTTCCCGTACGATTCAGCATTATTTGTCGTTGCTAGTACTATAGGCCTCTGCTAAGTTGTGTCATGGTATAACACGAATAACAGGTATGTGGAAAGCAGTTAGTCATTTAACTGATACTGTGTAACTGCTAGATAAGAGATTATATGGGGCGACACAGCAACAACTGCAAGAACTTCAATATTGAATTTTACTTATGGATATAATGCAAGCACTGCAGATTGATGATTAACTACGGTTCAATTGAGTGTGCGAGACAGGCTTTCATTACTCCTTCAACCATTTTACCTCATTTGTTTTCTGTGATTTCGAGCTACAGCCAATACTTTTCTACTCACAACATAAAGACAAACTAATCGGTGGTGAACCAAAACCTCATAAAGATATTTCAGATATTTTCATTTCATTTATTGAATTGATCATTTCTTACACCATGCAACACATATGACGGATATCTCTCATGAAATATGACATACAAAGGGCTATCCCTAATAACATGTTAGACTAAAACTCTGAAATTCGACACATATCATATTTCCCTCTTTTAGGTGAACAAAATATTGATAATAAATAAACTCTCGATTTTATGTTCCTTAATGTAAGTTTTTACGTGCATACATCCAATCATCACTCAGAATTTTATTTTAATATATATCTGCATCGAACATAAACTAATCGTTGCAATCAGTAATACATATTTTTTCCTTATTTCAATTCTCATTTGGCTTCAGCAAATTTACTATCGGATAATAATTAATACAAAAGAAATATTGAGCATCATTGTAAAAGGAATATCGCATACAAAATATATAGTAATGATAATTATAGTTTTCTAATTAATAAATTACGTGACTTCATATAGCTGTCATTAAGCAAATGAAAATAAACTATTATATAAATCTAATACAACAATATGAGTATAAGGTAACAAGAAAAATGTAATTATTTATTGCATAGGATTTCCATAATCCTCTACCAAACTGTCATATTCATAAATACATTGTAATGATCATAACGAATTTTGTTTCCATTACGTTCCAGATAAATTAATAACATGTACAAAATTATACATAATACAATATCACTGGCCACTATTTCATTTCCAATGATATACATTTTTTTTTATTTCTTTTCATAATATCACATTTTGCATTGTCTGATTGCCTGTCATTAACATTCTATATCTTGCTTCATTCTACACTTAATGGAAATGGAAAGCTTTATATCTTATCTATTGTTGTTCCTTTTTTTAATTCGGGTAAATTACCGTTATCGTTCAACATTCAATTGCAATTTATTGTTATTCTATTTAAATAAGGATTTCATTTGAAATAATAATGATTTCCTTTCACAATAGTTTAGATAATACTGGGTGTTTCTTCAGATAGTTTCAATTCAAATTAGATTGTGTATTCATAAGAATGACGAAACCACGAGCTATGTAAAGATTTCTATGCTAATTGTAACAACATATATAATAGTGATTAAAGAAAAAGATTGAATACCGCAAATGTATACTTGTTTCTCTCATGTGAAAATTGTCAAACGTTAATAAATAAAATGTACACACATGCACATATCCATATATGAATACGTACATATATACATACACACAAAACCAAGTAACAGACGCGTTACAAATACAATCTGCAAGCGGAACAATAGAAATACGCAAATCTTTTCTCTAGTTTAAAATGTGACTTTGTTTTTGTTATCTACATTCCAACGATGGTGCTTTGCAAGAAACCAGCTCTTCCTCGATAGTAAGATTTCAAAAACTTAAAAACAGGAAAGGACATAGATGTATGCAAGCATACACACATGTATGCATGCATACATACAGATTTTATAATACCGTTTTGCAATAGCACTACCAATAACCAAGTTTTAGATATCAATATACTTACTAATATCATAGTATTAGTAAGGTCGAGCGGCGAGGAATATCATTTGCCTGACGTTCACCGCCTTGGGATCATATTTTATCCAAAATGTGAATAGAGAGCGTAAAATCAATTAATAAACGAACGACTAAAAAACAGAACTTACCTAATCACATTCATTAATTAAAGACATTTTGATTACACAAAAATCTGTACTCAGAGTTGAGTAACAGTGTACCATGTTTTAGCTTTCGCGTAAACATTTCAGTACAATGTTTAATGACTATGAAAGTGTAACAAAGTATCATACCAGCAGACAGCTAGAAGACTAGAAAGAAGCTTAGTCAGAACATAAAACTTAAGTTGTTGTACCTACATTAAAAAGATATTGTGCTTATGTATATGAATGTGTTTGTATGTGTATGTGTGTGTGTGTGTGTGTGTGTGTGTGTGTGTGTGTGTGTGTGAGTTGAACATAATTAACTAATAAAGGGATAGTGCTTTCAAGAGGGGTCATTTAACGACGTTTCGTTCATACATGTCTTTTAAGTATCCTGACAAACCAAGTTCCATATGTGCATATCAGTATGTAGAATTATATTTCGATTTGTAGTACTTATCTCTACTGGATACATAGAGATTATGTAGAAATATTCAGTGTGTGCTTACAGCTTATAATTTGTTAGATAAATCAATATTCATATATATATATATATATATATATATATATATATATATATATATATATATATATATATATATATATATATATATATATATATATATATATATATGTATATATATATATATAAAATATATATACTGTTTGGTCTGCGGAGAGTCATTTTCTTTTTGTGCATTATAATTTAACACACACACCGGTAAAATTTCCACTTATTTCTTATTTTTATTTTCTTAAAATTTTACCGGTGAGTGTGTTAAATTATAAGGCACAAAAATGACACTCTCCAATCACAACAGAATATGCTTCAACACACAAACTCACATAAAGAATCTTGCAAACCAAATCCCCAAACGATATATATATATATATATATATATATATATATATATATACCTACACACACACACACACACACACATAAATAAACTTAGACAAACTTGGATATGTTTCGACCAAGGATTGGTCCAGGCCATGTCTAAGTTAATAACACCACCTGAAAGTATTATCTAAATCCTTTTTAAGTCAAGTTTTGTAGTATCAAAATCAATATTTGCGATATATATCTGAAACGCAATGAAATCGACCATTTTTTGAATGAATCATCACTAGTGATGAAAAATGGATTGTCTACAATAACATCAATCGATAACGATCATGGTCCAAGGGTAATGAACCAACACAAGCTACATCGAAAGCTGAATTGCATCGAAAAACGTCATGCTGTGAATTTGGTGGAATTGCAAAGGTGTTGTGCATTTTGAGCTGCCTCCAAGGAACCAAACGATAAATTCTGATGTTTACTGTCAACAACTAATGAAAGTGGAGGAAGCAATCAAAGAAAAACGGCCAGAATTAGCAAATCGTAATGGAATCGTGTTCCACCGTGACAACGCTAGAACACACACGTCTTTGCTAACTCATGAAAAATCATTAGAGATTAGTTGGGAAGTGATGTCACATTCATCATATAACCCTGACCTTGCATCATCAGATTGCCATTTATTTCGGAGCTTGTAAAATTCTGTGAATGGTAAAACATTCAATAATGATGATGACCTGAAATTGCACTTACTTCAGGTTTTGACTGATAACGACCAGAAGTTCGATGAGTGAGGAATCGTGAAGTTACCAGAAAGATGACAAAAGGTCATCGAAGAAAATGGAAAATATATAATTGATTAAAGTTCATTCTTTGCATGAAAAATGACTTTTATTTCACACTAAAAACCGACATTACTTTCTCGCTACCCCAATACATCACAGCAAGAAACTCAAAAGCAGACTGCGATATCGAACTCCCTCTTTCACCAAAAGTCAATCACATAAGAGTGGCCATTGAAACGATTGAAAATATAACAATGGCGGTGCCTAGCATGGCCACGGCCTTTGGGCTGAAACACATAAAAATCTAAAAGAATATGTGCGTGTATATATATATATATATATATATATATATATAAATAGGCTTCGATGGGTAAATTGTCGCCTTGTCACCAGTATATATTTCTAATTTTGAGCATGCACATTGTTTGATTTTTTACTTTGTCGACTACACGTTATTATAAGGTCAGTTGGGCACTGTCTGAGAGAAAAACAGCACCATAACGCAAATCACTCTTCCAAAAATTTGGAAACTACATTCTGTACTGCCTGACATTCGCACTGGAAGCTCCAATACAAACAGATGGTGAACACTCAGAACAACGGTTGGCTTGCCATGACCCCAAAATACTACTGAGAGTGATAAAAATCAAACATCCAGTCAACAGCATGGTGTTTGGAGTGATCACTAGTGATGGCGACGCTATGCTTGCATTCCTACACGGCCTCAGATTCAACACTGGAGGCTTACATCAAATGCCTAGGGGAGGTAGTATTGCCCTGGGTCAAGAGGGTGGCTGCTGGAAGACTCTATGTCTGGCAACAGGACTCTGCACCATACCAGATAAGCAGGAGAACCCGGTCATGGCTGTCAGAAAATTTCTGCGGTTACATCACCCCTAACATCTGGCCACCTAACTCTGCAAACTGCAACTCACATTTTATATTCTAGACAAAAGTTGGATATATAATTTAAGGAAGCGGAGGTAAAATCAATGTGTTCACACGACGTACTTCGCGAGTCTCCAAAACGCTCTATTAATGACTCCTATCGATCTCCTGTCTATCTCTCTCTCTCTCTCTCTCTCTCTCTCTCTCTCTCTATCTATCTATCTATCTATCTATCTATCTATCTATCTATCTATATTTCTATCTGTCCATCTCCATTGACTTGGAATCTCACCCCTAAAAGCAAAAACAATGTTCTCTTCTAAACAAAACCCCGCAAAAACATCTTTTTATATAAATGAACAAGCTGTTTGTACATTCATAAAATTGTATTTGACAAGTTCTAGAGAGGAATGAAAGCGCTAATAATAATAATAATGATGAAAAATTAAAAAGATTTTTTCCCAAAATTCTGACGACTTTTTTCTCAACATATATATATATATATATCTTCGAAACGCCGGTGTTAAAACGGGGGTAGCTGATGAAGGAAAATGTTCTCTATGTGGCTTGTGTGTTTTCTGTACGCTGGTTGTTTCTATTTTCTTGTCTACGTTTTGTTTGCAATGTCCTGTAGCCAGATATGCACCTATATATACAGGAAGACGTAGGTATGCACATACCTGTACGTATATATGCATATACTCATTTATTATTTGTTTTTATATATATATATATATATATATATATATATATATATATATATATATATATATATATATATATATATGTGTATATATATATATATATATACATATATATATATATATATATGATTGACCGTTGACTGAACACTATTCAATTTTTTTTTCTCCGTGTTTTTCTCCTTGTCTCCGTATTCTTTCTGTTGAAGAGCGTAGCTCGAAACGTCAAAGACTTTCCGTATTCCCGAGCGTCATACTAATATATACTTTTGTTATTTACACCACCTGTCCTCGTCTGTTGTTATTTTTTGTATATTCTCCCATATATATATATATATATATATATATATATATATGTATGTATGTATGTATGTATGTATGTATGTATGTATGTATTTATGTATTTATACAGACATTAGGATTTGCAGATACCTAAATCCTCAAAATACAAAAGAATAGGTCAGATGAATTACAGTGCCGGAATTATTGTTCACGGAATCGCATTCTACAGTGTCTGGTTCTAAGTTGGAACAACATACTGCTATCACTGCAGTATGCAAAAGAAGCAGTGTACATTAAACTAATGTCTAGCTGCTCTCTAGTTGAGAATTTAATTTTTTATGAGAATAATACGAGAATAATTGACTTACAACTTACTGACACCTTAGCTTTTTAAGATATTCAATTTATTTTCCGCGAGCGTTTACTTTTCTAAAATGTACTACAGTTAGCAGACTACATTAGTACATATTGGCGATCACGTATTAGCTGATTGTCATACTACGTTTTCAGAAAGGAAAAGTACATTTCCTCTTAAAAGCAGGAAGATATAAAATACTGAAACTTGATGAATGAAAATTAAAGATAAAATAAAATACCAATGTCGAAAAAACTAAACAGCTATTTTCTAATTTCAAGAAAGTGTGGTTGCAGACGTAATGTTAGTATGAGAGAGAATTCCATTGGTGAATATTCAATGGGAAAATAAAGGATTCAAATAGAAATTTTATTTAATTTAAACTAGTCATTATAATATAAAAGGAATAAAAGTAACTAAAACACTATCAAACCACACTCGCCTCCATAAATAAATCTTCCTCGACTCATATACAACCGTATTTAACCGAGAAGGGTACATGGGAGATGCAATGCTTAATGACAAACCGGATATTTAAAGCTATATCGAATTTTATCAAATAGGAGTGACCTGAAGCAAAACAGTAATCAGCCAGACAAGGGATACATAAATGCCTTGTTTGAGGACACCAATTAAATAATATGTTAAAATATTTCCTTGATAAATCTCTGTATCTAATGATTAATTAAAACAGCTGACCTCTCATTGTCAATGATTATTCTAACTATTCTAACAATTGCAGACATTTTTCATAAAATTGTATTGCACTTGAAGCAAATTTTAACTTATATACAGCACAAGAAATATAAATTCTGTAGGAAACGTGAATATCCTGAAGTTAGCTCCAGTACTTGAATGATACTTATTTTGTTGCCCAAGCCAAAACACATGAGGATCTCCTCAATGCAAAGTGTTTCATTGCCCAGAACGTAGTGGAATAAGCCTAAGATACTAAAAATGATTTAATTCAAAATTCTAGCTACTCTCACGTCCTCATTATTTTGGATGTATTAGCAAAATTAATTTTCAAGCACAAGAACAAGCGCACACATTGTAGGAATGAGTACAACTGAATATATCGACTCCAGTATGTTACTGGCACTTATTTCATCGACAACAAGTAAAAGTAATCAAACACTGAGCATTTTATCGGTTGCTCTATCGTTCACATTCACAGCAATGATAATGAAATGTAACTGCTTCAGTAAATTAAACAGTGAAATCGATATAAATCTAGTATGCAAAGTCCATACATGAATATATAATGATGCATTTAATTTTGCGATATCAAAGTTGTATCAAAGTGAAGAGTTAAACGTTAGCTGCATGAAGCTAAGTGCTATTTCTGCAAATTAGCTAAGTGCTCGAAATGTCTACTTGATGTGCCAAATTAATTAAACCATAAACAGTGTATAGGTAGGTAACTGGCCAAGTAATTATAAATTCCCAAAGATAATTACGTATATTTCATTAATCAAGAACTAAAGTAGATATACCTACACCCATACATACAGCAAACAGACACACGTGGACATAAAAGCACACCCACATATACATACATACACACACATATACATATACAAATATGTACACGTAAATAATGATAATGTAAAAGTACATATATACACACTCGATTACACACTCATGTATATAAATAATATACATATATATATATATATATATATATATATATATATATATATATATATATATATATATATATATATATACATACAAATGGGTGTGTGTGCATGTGTGTGTCTGTGTCTGTGTATATGTATGCATATGAATGTGTTAAAAAAGTGCCCAGTTCTTTTTTAGTATCTTAGTCCCTGTCTTCTCTCTCTTTATGTCTGTACACACACACACGCACGCACGCGCGCGCACACACACACACACACACACACACACACACACACAAACATACAGAAAGAGAGTAGAAGAAAGAAATAATCTTTGAATTCCATAAACTTTTGCTTCCTTTGGGTATTATCGATGTTTAGTCTTCGCGCAACACATTTAGAACAAATCTTTCTGGCAGAATTCATATATTCTAAAAGTTTCTCACTAGAGATTTCTCCACAAACACTGGAAACTAATGAAAGACTCGTTAAATTTACTCAGCTTCTAGTAACTCCAACGATAAACTTAGTGGTATCAGGTTAAAGACGAGGCCACTATGTGCAATGTGGTTTCACACAGGCAGCGTGGGACGTAGGATATGAACTACGATCTTTAAGAAGCTAGATCAATTTACGAAAAACTTAAGCAGATAGGATTATTGCACAGCCATACATATTACTATGAGTGCCGATATACGATTGGCGGTTTATGTTTTGTTTTAATGACCTCTGTAAAATTAGGGCATATTATGAATGATAAACACCTCTTTATAACAAAAATACTCGCGTGGTAAACCAATAAAAAAACCCTGGAAGAACAGGTTATTAAGCTTATCTGTACGTAAACATTTGTAATGGAGCGTCTAAAATAATGAAGAAGGGAAAATTAGTGTTACTTAATTTTCTACAAAACATTTCAAGTTACCTGTGATTCGCTGGTAAGTAATAATACATACATTTTAGAATATTTATGTTTTTACATTCAAATCTCTTGTATTAAAATAGATTAACCCTAGATCTGTTATTACGTATTGGAATTTTACTTCTAGAAATATATTGAATCTTATCTAGAAAACCGATATTCCGCACAGCCTTCTAAGAAAAATGGAAGGGTCCCATAAACATGCAACGAAAACAAAGAGTTAGGCTTATATATATATATATATATATATATATATATATATATATATATATATATATATATATATATATATATATATATATATATATATATATATGTGTGTGTGTGTGTGTGTGTGTGTGTGTGTGTGTCTGTATCTGTGTCTGTGTCTGTGTGAGTGTGTTTGTGTATACATATATGCATGTGTATTCTTACTCCCGCTTAGCACAAAATAATTTGAAGATGACGTTTTTTAAGGGCTTATATATTCATTTAAACATGAAAGAAAAAATTCTCAGCAAAGTTTTCAAGCTCACTTAGGTCATTGAAAGAATCCTATGCAGTAGTTTATTGGACTATACTAGGTCAGCTTAAACAGTATCAATGCAGGTCTTTCCTATGTGAAATATTTTCCTATTGTTTCAGGACATATGCTCTGAATGAAATGTCTGTGCTTTTACGTTTCTTCAGGTACGCTTATAGATATTTGTGAGATGATAATTTATTGTCTAACAGAAACATTTTCAACATTCCTCTTGGACAATGTTTGAGAATAATGCCACCTCTCTATGAGGAACATTTGCAACTTTGTTTCTTTTTACATCATAAAATTTCTCTTGTGAAACATATGACATCCGCATGTAAGCTTTTAGCTTTGCATGTTGTTTTTATTTATATTTCTGTTGGCAAACTTTGTATTCAAATATATTCAATTCTCTGTACCTCCCAATCTTCTTTATATATCATAAATATCTCTTCTATAACAGCTAACCATATTGTAAATTTTAATTCTGTTTCAAACTATAATTTATATATGCACTCTATTGATCTTTAATCACCTTTTGCCATATATATTCATACGTTCATATATTTATTGAATGCATGTATGTGTATATGTAAGTATGTATGTATGTATGTATGTATGTATCTGTCTGTCTGTCTGTCTGTCTGCCTATCTATCTATCTATCTATCTATCTATCTATCTATCTATCTATCTATCTATCTATCTATCTATCATCATGGACGGACGGTAGACACATCGGCTCCCATGTAAGTTGCATTTTTCACCTCTTAAAAGACCTATTTTGTTTTAAAATTTTGTATAAGTTGTGTATAACACAAAATACTTCGTGAACATATATTTTTCAAATCGGAAATAGCTCTATTTAGAGCCTTATTTCCAAAAATTCAAACATATCTTCCTCGTTCCTAGCCATATTCTTTAAAACGAATATGGCTAAGGTTTTCAACGAGGCCGACTTCCCGCTCCTAATGCCAGAGGCGAAAACACTTAATGCCGTTCCGCATGAACGCAGACAAGTGATGAAGAAGAGCAATGATTCTGAGTCAACTGCTGCTGCCTCAACCACCACCACTACCACCATCACGTGTACAAACTCTGCTGCTACAGCAGTCTTGCCTGCCACCGTCACCAGTGACAACAACAACAACAACGACAAAGACAACAACAACAACAGCAACAACAACGACAACGACACAAATGTCCTTGCTAACACGACCACTGTCCTCACCACTGCTACTACCAGTGACAATAACAACAGCAACAACAACAGGACACCGACCTTCAACACCAACACCACCACTACTTCGACAAACTCTGCCGCCACTACCACCACCTTTGAACCTGGCAGTACCAACACCACTGTCAATACCACCATCAACAACTACAAGACGAACAAGATAAACAACACCACAAACGCCACAAACAACATATCTGCCAGCATCACAAAAACAAATTTTGCCGATGCAACGAAAGAAAAAAGAACAATATTAACATTCACCCAAAAACAAATCAATGACACAAAATCCCTTCTCACGAAAGAAGGTGACACTGTACAAATACACATACCAAAAGCAATTATTGAAAATACAAACAAGAAGCACATATCATACAGACTTATCAACAAGAAAACGAAGCGACCGGAGAATTTCTCCACCCAAAAAATTGAGATTTGTCTCAAACCGATATGGCCCTTTCAAAGTCATGTTACTTGGGGACGAAAATTTGCCACGGTCCTAGTACGCTTTAAGAGCGAACAGTTAGCGAAGGAATTTTCAACACTCTCTCTCCACACAGATGACTTGGTGATGATACCGAGTTATCTTGGACAGAGAGTGACGAAGGTGACAGTAAAGAATGTCCCTTCACAAGTGGAAACACAGTGGATAGTAGGTTCTATATGCCTCGAAATGGAGGAGGCAAATATATTAGAAATTGCTACTGCAGAGGAGAAAAACTGGGAAGGGGGAAAAAAGTCGAAGTCCTCCTCCACATCACTGAAGAGGAGTGCCAAAAGATCCCCACACACATCCAACTGGCAAAGGACCACAAGTTATATGTAGTGGTGGAAGGAAGGCGGCCACGTTGTTATGTATGCGGCAGCGAGGCACACCTCAAGGACAGTTGCCCAACCGCCGCCAACCAAAAAAAGCAACAAGGGCAACCACCAAAACCCGGAAAAAAACCCTACTACCAACACCACCATCAACAATCAAAACAAGAGAAACACAAGCAACACTGGCAACTGAGAAGACAACAGCATCTGCAAAAACAACAAGTGAGGAAGCAGGGGAAAAGAAAGAAAATTCCAAGACTGTTTCCCCTTCCCCCACATCACACACACCTCACACAAATAACAAGCCATCAGCACCAACAAAAACAGCAACACAACCACTCACACAAGCACACATAGACGCTCACAATTTGCCCCTACCCCCTTCCGATTCCTCAGAACCTTCGTCGGAAGATGAAAGTAATGAGGAATGGCAAATAGCCCAGAAAGGAAGGAGGAAGAGGAGCAAGAAAAGAAAAGCAAACACAAACAAAGCAGGGAGATACACAACTCCCGAAAACACTCCAGACACCAACACAAGCACACACAACTACAACACAAGCAACAAAACCCCAAAAGCAAGTACACACACAATGCTCACTGCCATCAACACAAAAAACTCAGAGTTGATGGAATACATCAACACAAAAACAAACATAACAAACGAAGACATAAAAACCAGCAACCACCCATACACAACACCGCCAGAACACATCAAAATACTACACATAACACCAACCCTGCACCACACACTAAAATCTATTTTTCCAAAGGCAGTTGGCAAATGCCAAAAATACCTGGCGAAAAAACTATATAGTGATCTCCTCGAAGAAAACCCGAAGGAGGAGACACAAAAACTCTCAAACGGTAAGTGACTCTCTTTATAAAACTTTAACACTCAAATCAAAATGATGCTCAAGATTGGTTGTGTAAATGCGCGTGGCTTGGGGTCCCCTTGGAAACAAGGGTACCTCCTAAATGACATAAAGTCACATAAACTAGAAATCATAGCCATAAGCGAGACCAGACTCCATGATCCGCGGGCCCTATCGTCCATGTTTGGCAGACAGTTTAACATTTATTTTTCTCCCTGTCTGCCGTGAATGGGCGGTAGTGGCACGGCGGTACTCTTTCGCAAGAGTCTGGATCTCGAAGTAAAGACAGTATTCATAGACCCGGAGGGTAGATTGGTTGTTCTGGATGTCGATGGCAGCGATGGGTGTGCTTTTCGACTCATATCAGTATACGCACCACCTTTAACAGGTAGGCCGGATTTCTTCCGACGTCTAGAAGTATTCCTAGGAACGTCTCGTCCTTTACTTTTAGTGGGGGATTGGAATGCTACCTTGGACACGCATCTAGACTATGTGGGCAGAGATAGGAATAGACGGGGATCCAAATGCCTCAAAGACCTGCTCAGACGCTTTCAACTGTCTGACAGGTACCGACTCGATTACCCGAATGCGCCAATGTGGACATGGACAAACCGCATCGGGTCGTCGAGATCGTATCTAGATAGAATACTGTGTAGGAGAGTAGATAGAGATAGCATAGGGTGTCCACAATTTCACATAGTCAGCTACACGGATCACAAACTTGTGACGTGTACGCTAGACTTAGATAAGACACATAGGCAGGGCTCCGGTTACTGGAAACTAAACGCGTCTTTCCCGTCGAGACCAGTTTTCAGAGACCGGATTAGCACGTTAGTAAAGAGGGCTTTGACAGGAGCCATCATCAATAACAAATGGTGGTTTGCCCTCAAGAGAGCAATAAAAGCAGAAGCGGTTAGGTATAGCAAAGCACTAGCCATAGACAGAAACAGAGTAGAGGGTGAACTAGTTAAGAAGCTAGAAGAGGCAATTAGAAGTGGCATCGCATCCGACGTTTTGGCGGCGAGGTTGGCCCTTGACCAACACTTCAACGCCAAACACGAAGGGTGCGTTGTCAGGGCTAGGATGCGTGCTCTAAGAAACGAAGGTGTTGGAGCCGCACGAGAGGCCCGGGTGGCGGAGGCGCAACAGGGCAACAAAGCCACCATTCGGTCTCTGGTGGACGAACAGGGGCGCGAACTGCTCGAGCCAAGCAAAATGTGTGAGGCCTTTCAGCGGCACTTTGCTCGACTGTTTGGGACGAATGGCGAGCGAGAACGCAGGGTGGACTTCAGTGCCTACCTGCACAGCCTGCCACGACTCTCGGCAAGAGAGGCGGAGTGCTGCGAAGGTGCCATCACGGCGGCGGAAGTGAGGGACGCGATGGCGGGATGCTCGAGGGACAAGTCTCCGGGTTTGGATGGTCTGCCCTACGAGCTTTACAACTGTAAGCCAGACTTGTTTGGAGACGTCTTGGTGGCGGTGTACTGCAACTGGCAGCAAAACGGGAGCATTCCCGGTTTTGTGAGTCGAGGAGCCGTAACGCTGCTGAAGAAAGATCCAAACAAGGGGAACGTCATAGATAACTTTAGGCCCATCACTCTGCTCAATGCAGACTTGAAAATTTTGGCCAAGGTGTTAGCCAAGCGGTTGGCGCTTGTCATCGAGAAACTGATCGGCAAGGCGCAAACGTGCGCGGTGCCGGGCAGGAGCATCCATGACAACCTCCATCTGATGCGCTACATCATAGAGAGGGTAGTTAAGGAACCTGGCATGGGTGGGGCCCTGATCAATTTAGATCAATCGAAAGCTTTCGATAGGGTAGACCATCAATACTTGGAGGCTGTCCTCATAGCAGCTGGCTTCGGTCCCATTTTCCGCGGCTGGATGGCTGCCTTGTACAGAGGCATCCGTTCGGTAGTTCGCGTCAATGGGCATCTATCAAGACCCTTCGACATTGCACGTTCGGTCCGTCAGGGATGCCCCCTCTCGTCGCTTCTGTACGTGTTGACTCTCGAGTCACTACTGCGGAAGCTGGCGACGCTGAGGGGCATCCCGCGAGAGTTGGGATGCGGGACGAGGGTGTCGGCATACGCGGACGACGTCACCGTCATAGTGTCTAGCCAAAAGCACATCGAGCTTGTCGGCGAGACACTGAGAGACTACGAAGCGGTAACGGGAGCGAAAATCAACCGGGATAAGTCAGTGGGCTTGCGGCTCGGCACCTGGAGAAGCAACCCCATGCCGTCAAGTAGCGCCTCCGTCGTGGGACGTTGGACTGACGGTCCGGTTGAGATGCTCGGGGTCTGGTTTGGTCCAGACCTCCAAACGGAGAAGAACTGGGACGAGATAACGAGAAGGGTGGCCACTCTAGCCCGGCAATGGGCCGAGAGGAAGCTTTCCCTGAAAGGTCGGGCGGAGGTGGCGAACACGTACATCGCGTCCGTCATCTACTACCGCCTGACCGTCGTTCCTTGTCCCGACCCTACCATCACCAAACTGGAGCGCAACCTCTTCCGCTTCTTGTGGAAAGGAAGCGTTCCGATGGTTAGGCGATCCGTTTGCTGCCAACACCCGTTAAAAGGAGGACTGGGCATGCCGTGGTTGATGATGCGCAGACACGCGCTGAGACTGCGACATCTCCGGCTCTACGTAGACAGCGGTGAACAGGTGTGGTCACCGTTTGTGCGGCGCGCTTTCCCGCAGCTCGTCTCCATGACCGAACTGCAGTCATGGATCAAGAAGAGGCCGAGGAAGGGCGAATGGCACCGCGAGTGTCGCGCTGCTCTTCGGCAACTCCAACAACCCGGGTCAACCTTGAGCGACTGCATCACAACTAACGCATTCTATAGTGGATTAGTGGAGGGAAGGTACGACGACGATCTCGGGCCGAACCTGGGCGTCGACGAGGAATACCTGACCCGCCTGTTTAAGACGACCTTCGTGCCAGGACCTATGGACAACTTCCAGAGATCCCTGGCCTGGCAGTGCTATCGAGAAGCACTACCCGTTCGGGATAAGCTCTACAGGCATGGCTCGAGAAACACGGGGCCGACCTGTCCGAGATGCCGGCAGAGCGACGAAACCGTTCTGCACGCACTCGTACAGTGTCCCACCATTTCCGAGCTGTGGGCTTACGTCGAACAACTGCTATCGCGTGTGGGACGAGTCGGTCTATCAGCCGAGTCTATCGTGAATATTGTCGCGCCTCCTTCCTTTAAACGGGAAGGAAGAGCTATTTTCATCGTACTTGTGGCTATGGCGAAAGAATGTGTATGGTGGACGCCTCTGAAAGGTCTAGAGACAAAGACTTTCCTCTCTGGGCAATCTCTCATCAACTTCTTCAAGTATCACCTGAAGAGGAAGTTGAGAGTAGAAAGGGAAGTCTTGTCTAGTGAATGCTTCAAAAAAAGATGGGTGAATGTAGCAAGGATGGCACGTGTGAACGACGGAGCCATCTTGAGCATAACCCTATGAACAAGAAAAAATAAATAAAACAAAAAGGCAAAAGAGAGTCACTTACTGTTATAGTTTCTTCAATGAGAATATTGACCAAGGTTACCGTGGTCTTTTCCGTAGGCTTTTCCTTCCACGGCTAAACCTAAACTGTCCTCCCCTCTTTTTACACGAGAACATTACTGTGTGATACACGATCCCTATTGATCGGCCTTTCCTTTTCTTTTTTTTCGATCCCTTTCGATCGAACTGCCCCTTTTTCCCTTCCTACGATCCCTTTTGATCGACACCACCAATTTTTTTTTTTTTTTTTTTTTTTCTTCCTTTCCCCCTTCCAAAAAGAAAAGCTCTACATTGTATTTGTCCCATCTTCGTTGAGCCCTGTGTGGCTAATAAAAGAAATGTATCTATCTATCTATCTAGCTGTCTGTCTGTCTGTCTATCTATCTATCTATCTATCTATCTATCTATCTATCTGACCATTCATCCGTCTGTCCGTCTGTCTGTCTGTCTGTCTGTCTGTCTGTCTGTCTGTCTGTCTGCCTGTCTGTCTGTCTGTCTGTCTGTCTATCTATCTATCTATCTATCTATCTATCTATCTATCTATCTATCTATCTATCTATATCTATCTATCTGACCATTCATCCGTCTGTCCGTCTGTCTGTCTGTCTGTCTGTCTGTCTATGTATGTATGTATGTATGTATCTATCTATCTATCTATATGTGTGGTGTAAGGCTGGGTGCGTCAGTATGTGTGTGGCGGAGGGTATATATGTGGCGATGTAAGCAGGTATATAAAGCGTAAGGTTAAAACGACTGCAAAAGGCATGAAATGACTTACAAATGAATACATGCAAATGCGTACAATTGCAATACACGTCTATGCACATCCCTACACGTGCATGTACGTAGGTATAGCTAGTTACAGATCAGGCAGGAGTAGAATGACAGACGGATACAAGCAAATCAACATCAATAAATGTTGCTATGAGCAGTCCCAATACACAATCGTACGCATCTATGAGCACACTCCGACGGACGTGCATACATACCCACATGTAAACACACACACATACACACACATGCACACACACACACGCACACAAACATCCAAATACGCACGCCACACACACACACGCGCGTACACACAGACATGTACAGGCACACAAGAACATAATCATGCACACATGTAGGCAGGAAACCATATACACACACAAGAATTCACACCTGCAAGCATAAACACATACACTTACCTATTAAAAAAAAACGCCACACCACACATAGACCCAGATAGACAAGCACACGCACATACTGGAATACACATCGTCAAAGACTCACGCATTTACACACACACACACACACACATATATATATATCTCGCGCACGCGAACATACACCTTCGCCTGATACAACCACACGAACACACACACTAGACCAGGAACTCGCGCGTGCGACAACTCCTCCCCAGCAAGCATGCGCGCAGATGCTCACATACAGAACTTCCTTGATCTCTCTTAATCCCTTTCCCCCACTTAAGGATCTACACACCACACCCATAAATCTTTACAACAGAACTATCTGAAACCGAACGACTTTGAACGAAAGGCCGAGCTGTTAAAGAGGTCACGGGGTGGCTAATGCACACAAACCCACAAACATACTTACAAGCAGTCACGCGGTTGTACTCACAAAACCACGCATACGCATACACACGCACACACATTATTAGCTTACTCTCACTCTCTTCTCCTGTTTTATGCAAACACATCTACATACACACACACATAAGACCATTTCTCAGACAGACTCATAGCCCATTTTAGTGAGAGAGGGAAGCCACGGAGAAGGTTGTGCCTTCGACGAAAGAACTTTGACGAACAAACAACCGATGAATTGTGTAACCAACACATTACGCAACGGTCGACCAGTTAGTTTTGTTAGATATTTAACTAACAATAAGGAATGATACTGAACCAGTGCGTGTATTATTATTATTGAATTAATGACCCTATGTGTATATACATACATACACACACACATATATGTTTGTATATATACGCCTGGTTCATTATTTTAAACGCATTATTGTCTATCTGTTCCACCCTTTTTTCTTTTTCGAACTTCTTTCCCCATTCTTTCTTTTCCCTCTAATTTTCTCCCTTCTAAGTTAAAAAAAAAAATTCTTTCCTCTTCTCCTTTCTTTTAACAGTCATTACGGTAAAACGTGGTACACATTCTCTCATTTCCTACTTGCACTAACAGACTAAATACGTCATGTAAAATGTCTGTTCGCAAAAACAGAAAAAAAAATATGTCGGAATTTCCTGTTGCATGACGATCGCTTCTAACATATTTTGAAGTGCATGATCAAGAGCAGGGATAGTCACATGAAAAATTAAATTGTAAATAAATGCTATCACTAGCGGGTTTGAAGATGAATAAGTTGAATTCTTAACGTGAGAATCATTGTTAAAATGCTCTTTTATCATAAGCACATGTAACAGAAATTATACTATCAGATTACAATAATTTTAGTTTCATTTGTGAGCGGCGTGTTTCTTTAAGAAAAAAATATGCGAAAATAATTTCAGATAAAATATATATCTATGCTGTATAGATAAATTTACGCTTATACGGCAGAATAAGTGTGTCACTGTTTGAACTACCATGTGTTGAAGTTTTAAATCTTTCATTCTTTGCAATAGCAACAGTATCAATAATATACTACCACACACACACACACATTCATGCACATACGCGCACATGTACACGTATATATATGAACATCTATCTATCTATCTATCTATCTATCTATCTATACATACATACATACATACATACAGGATCTTGTTCAAAACGGGGGCACCAGTATTTTCTTAACGAAGCACTTTGAAACTTGCTGACACTGGTAGAATGTGTCATATAAAACATCTTTTTCTCTTAGTCTTCTTAACAAAAAAACGTACATCGCAAGTTATTTCATGTTAAAGTTGTATTTCTGTAATTTCAACCAATCACTGACGTCTATTCAGCTGAATAGAGTTACTGCTGGCCGGTCATAAAATTGTTATTCCCTGTGACATATTTCATCCGGTTTAATCGTAATTTATACGCACATATTGTTTATATAATAAATTACGCTGTGCGTATCTATGTGTGTAACAATTTTAGAGTTCGGATTCTAGAGTTAGGGTTAGTTTTAGGGTTAGGGTTAGGGTTAGGGTTGAAATGTCAGAACTAACGGGGATTAATACGATATACACCGTTACAGCGCTAACTGTTTTCAACTGAATAGACGTTAGTGATTAGTAGAAATTATCGAAATAAGACAATTTTTTACATGAAATAAATTCGAATACAAAAATTTTTTTCTGTTCTATAACACAAAATAGATAAGTATACGAAGTTTGAAAGTCTTTCGGTACCAAAAACACTACATAAAACATAAATGAAAACTGGTGCCCCATACACATATGTATGTATGTATGCATATATATGTATGTATATAAATCTATAAACATGCATACATATATTTGTATATAAATGTATGTATACATATTTATGTATAAATACACACACACACATATACAGGTATAGATGTATATGTGTGCATCTCATCTTCTAGCTCTGCATATATTTATATATGTATGTATGTATGTATGTATGTATGCATGTATTTATCTGTCTCTTTCTCTCTCTCTCTCTCTCTCCCTGTGTGTGTGGGCGTGTGTTTGCATGTGTATGAGTGAGTGTGCGTGAAAGCTTCAATAGAATTGCCTGCCGGCGTAGCTGCAGTGATGCGATAAAAATTCTAACGTACAAAAGAAATATTCGAAAAATGAATATAACAAGTTTTGTGCTTTCTTAAATGGCTAAAATCGTTCTTTCAAGAACGTTGAAATTTTTCACGATACCGATTTTTAGCGCTTTTTAAATAGGTTAAGGCGTATAACAACATAGTAGCAATATTCGTATACATGTAGTACAAATTTAAATAGTGTACGGAGAACCATTGGACATGTGTAGCACTTTCATTTATTTATTTATCGTACCTAACATTACGTGAGGCGTTATTATGTGCAA
>NC_142930.1:30149335-30169335 GCF_046866305.1 Octopus bimaculoides | reverse complement strand
ATACTCATATATATTTATATGATAAGCTCCTGGAAAGTTTTACAAATTTTTACAGTTCCAGTGATACACATATGTATGTATGTTTGTATGTATGTATGTATATATGTATGTATGTCATTATTCAGTTTATTTCAAGATTTCTTTCCAATAAAAAAAGAACCGGTTTCTAACCTAGATCCAATGCTCCTTCATTGTATGTATGTATGTGTGTGTATATATGTATATGCATGTATGTATCTGTGCATGAATGTATGCATTTATGCATATGTGTGTAGGTATATATGTTTTACTCTTTTCCTTGTTTCAGTCATTTGACTGCGACCATACTGGAGCACCACTTTTAGTGGAACAAATTGACCCCAAGTACTTATTCTATCGGCCTCTTTTGGTGAGCCGCTAAGTTACGGGGACGTAAAAACACCGACAAACATATACACAAATATATATATATATATATATATATATATATATATATATATATATATATATATATATATACACGACGGGTTTTTCTCAGTTTCCGTCTACCGAATCCACTCACAAGGCTTTGGTTGGCTCGAGGGTACAGAAGAAGACACATGGCCAAGGTACCACGCAGTGGGAGTGAACCCGGAGCCATGTGGTTGGGAAGCCAGCTTCTTACCACACAGCCATTCATGTTTTTATATGCATATGTATGTCATTATTCAGTTTATTTAAAGATTTCTTGCCAATAGAGAAAGAACCGGCTTCTAACCTAGATCCAAGGTTCCTTTATTGGAATTTCAACATCAACAACAGGCTATTTTGTTTGTATGTATGTATGTATGCATGCATTTTCAGATTTGTATGTTTATGTATGTATTCTCATGCATATAGTTACATATCTCGACATGCTCTTATATATTTAAATGATATATTTCTGGAAAGTTTTATAGATTTTTACAGTTCCAATGATAGATTGGATATGTATGTATGTATGTATGTATGTATGTATGTATGTATGTATGTATGTATGTATGTATGTATGCACGTATGTTATCAATCAGTTTCGTTTCTGTATTTCTTGTCCATAGAGAAAGAGCCGGACTCTAACATAGATTCAAGGCTCCTTCATTGGAACTTTTATCAACATCATCTAGGTATTTGTGCATATGAGTGTGTGTGCAGTATTTGGTGTTAATGTATGCGCAGATTTGTATGTTTGTTTTATGGATGCGTTTTTATGTCTAGATGCATGCATATGTAGTTACGTGCTAAATTTTTGGAAAGTTTTACATATCTTTACAGTTCCATTGATGGCTTGAGTCTTCTAATCAGCCTTTTTCTTTCAGGTTTTGAGAACCCTAATTTTTCCAGGTTTTTGTTGAGGCAGTTCGTTACATATCCCAATGCCCCAACAATCACGGGTATGAATCTGAACTTGTAGTCTAGGTGGAGTATCTGTAAATTTCTCAGTAGCTCGGCGTAGTTGTTCTCTTTTTCTCTAATCTTTAGTGGGATGTTGACATCCGCAGGACAGCTGATTTCTACTACTGTACAAAGTTTCTCTTCTCTGTCCCAGATTACTATATCCAGTCTATTATGTCTGCACTTTATTGAGGTTTTTATTGGGACATTCCGCCAATACTCTTTCATATTGTGAGTGGTAATGACCTCTACTTCATTATCGGTTTTCATCTCCTTAGCCCCGGGGTTATCCTGTCGGTGGATTTCATTGTACAGTGTCTTGGCCACAACATCATGTCTCATAGGTAGGTAATACCGTGATGACATTTTTGGACAGCTGCTAATGATGTGGGTGATATCTTCGATACTGATTCCACAGAGTCTGCATCGATTATTACATTGTGGCGCTTTGCCCGCCTCTCTGTCCCGTTTGTTTATTAGGAATTTGGTTGCTATTTCTTGTTCTTGAATAGCAAAGACATACCCTTCAAAGTGAGAGTTGGTGACCCGATTGCTTGTCCACGATAGACTGCTCTGGTTGTCAATGTTGTTATCACCCTGGAGCTTTCTGTTAACGTATCCATGCATGGTCTTCTGCTGGAATGCATTCATCCTCTCCTCTGATGTTATGTTACGGTAGAGTCTTGCAATTTCTTTGGGTAGGAGTTCACGGTTGTCGAATAGGGAATGCTTGTCAAGTAGTTGCCTTCCCAATCTCATGATGGTATTTACCTCATGTCTGCAGACTTCATCAAGGGGTTCACTTCGACACTTGATGGTTATGAGATGATGTCGAAGAGATATGACATGGCATTCAAAGGCAGTCTGAATTGATGTTAGGCCCCTCCCTCCTTTATTTCGTTTTAGGTATAGGCGATCTACATCGCTATTGATGTGAAAGTTGTTCGTGCTCGTTAGTATTTTTCGGGTCTTCACATCAAGGGCTCGGATTTCATCGATCGTCCAGTCATGTATCCCGAATGTAGGTATGAGTACTGGTACTGCAAACACATTGTGGGCTATTGCTTTATTGAACGCAGAGAGTTCCGAGGTCCATATTTTCCTAACCCGATTTCTGTATTCCTTAGTAACACGTTCCTTGCTACAGGTACCTTCATATGATACGTTTTCATCTACTCCCAGGTATCTGTAGGATTCCTCATCAGATATTGGAGAAACCGATAGGCCATTGATGGAGATGTTGTTAGGGTGGTTTTTAACCTTTCCTCGTTCCACAACCATATAGGAACATTTATCTTGGCCAAACTCTAGACCTACATCACCAGAAAATGTTGTGACCAGGTCGAGGCTTTTTTTCATATCATCCATGTTCTTGGCATACAATTTCAAATCATCGACAAAGAAGCAGTGCGTAATTTTGGTGTTTCTGTTTGCCTGCGTTCCAATTAGATACCCTTCAGACTTCTTCAGCATGTATGATAATGGGTTTACCGACAGTATGAACAGCATCACAGAGAAGCTGTCTCCTTGGAATATCCCCCTGCGATATTGTATTTTTTTGGTGGTGATACATCCACTTACTGTATTTAACTTCACGATGGTGGCCCAGGAAGATGTCAGGTTAGATATGGCATTAATCAAGTTCTCTGGGACTTTAGCAAGTCGGAGGGCTTCTAGCATCCACGAATGGGGGACAGAGTCGAAGGCTTTTTTTATAGTCAAGCCACATGGAGACCAGATTTCTTCTGTGGTGCCGTACCTCCGTCATTACTACCTTATTTATAAGTAGTTGTTCAGTACATCCCCAGACTCCTTTCTTCCCAGCTGTTTGTCCAGCTGTGATTATACTATTGTTTTCACAGTGGTCCTGAAGGACTCTGTTTAGGCATGCTGTATAAATCTTATACATTAAATTTTGGCATGCAATAGGCCTGTAATTTTTTGCCAATTGGGTTTCCTTGCTTTTCGGAACAAGCTTTGTTTCCGCCAGAGCCAACCAGTCTGGTATGCTGCCATCTCCATTGAGGGCTTGCTGGTACAGTTTAATAAGGTACGGTCGGTAACAGGTAAGCTTCTTGTACCAGTATCCAACGATCAGGTCCCTAGCCGGTGCTTTACCATCATGGAGTTTTTGGAGGACAGTTGCAAGAACATCACCGTCAATCTTGTATGTCTTGGGTATAATCCCCGGACAATAATCATTTTTTATTTTCTGCAGCCATAGAGCATCTCGGTTAAACTCCTCTTCTCCCCAGATCTTTCTCCAGAAGGAGTCTACATCATCTTGCGAAGGAGGTTCAGTAATACTCACTGTCTTCCCTCTCATGTCTCTATACACCACTGCCTGGTTTTGGTTAAACTTTCTGTTTATCCTTCTACGTTCAGTTACTCTCTTCTGGTATCGGAGTCTCTCACTGACAGCCTTCAATTCTTGTTTGAAAGTGATTAGTTTGCACCTGAGAGCTGCTTTCTTACTGTCCCCAAACATTACTTCCATCCTTTTCTTTAATCTCTGCTGGTGGGACGTATAGTAGCCTGTTTCTTTGCAGGCGATAAGCATTGTCACGTGACTGATGGTCTTCCGTAACCATGCGATTCACTTCTCTGTTTTCAGAACGCATGCTGGCACAGTTCTCTCGGTTATGCTTTTATGTTCATTCGTGTTGTGTTTATTTATAGTGTGTGTGTCATTCATATATTGTTTCGTAGCAACAGCCAATGCATATATACAAGCGTTAATCTGCCAGAACGAGGTTTCATTACATAGTTGTAGATAATCTCTTCCTATGTCGTCGATTGCTCTTAATATAATCTCTTTCGGCCTTCGGTTTATTTTGGTAGAGAAGCCCCTATTTTCAAGGGCGTCTTGTAAGGCGGATGGAATGTGTTCATGGAATATATTATTTAGGTCGTGCTTCACTGATGCATATTCTTCGTGGTCAATGATATCAGTTTGGGTAAATAGGTCAGCCGCTTCAGCCATGGGTGGCTGGGGATGCTGACAGGGTGTATCTGTTGAGCTTATACCACCCCTCGCCTCCCACTAGCTATAGAAGTATTGCTAGAATTACTGCTATCTCTATGTAGCGTGGGATTGTCGTTGGCTACAGAATCAATGGCTGTTCCATCGTCATTGTTCACATTCTCGTTTCTAAAGTTTGAAACGGTGTCAATTTCACTTTTGTTTGGAATAAAATTACACTCATTTACTTTTTTCATACTTAAAACAAATGTTGCTTGTTGGCGTAATTGTTTTGCAGTAAAATTACTTAATTCTGGGTGTAGATCATCCCAGTAGGACTTTAGTCTTTTCATGTACCCAACGGTGGGGATTTCTTTAGATTTTTTTATAACACTTAAATATGTATGTATGTATGTACGTATGTATGTATGCGTGTATGTATGTATATATATGATAAGTGGTAATGTAATAACCTCTCAGTACGTGACTTACTCTGTAACACACCGATTTATAAAAATATAATTAAAAATATAAATATGAATAAATATATATATATGTATATGTATATATATATATATATATATATATATATATATATATATATATATATATATATATATATATATATAGAAAGACCAGCAAACATGCCAATAGAATTCCTAGAGACAGGAAAATCCTTATGAGACACAGAACAAAGGTCTCAAACCAGTTAAATAGAGAACTGGGGGATATGAAAAGGGTTAAATTTAAACTAACACTGTTAGAAATAGAAAATAAGATTAAACTCTCCCATGAAAAGGAGAGAGCAGAGAAGGAGAAGAGAGCAGTAGAAAGCATAAAAACAAACCCCAAGGCTTTCTATAGATTTGCAAAAGAGACTGCTACGGTACAGTATAAGATAAGACCCTTATTCCTGCCTAATGGCTCACTGACTGCGGATCCCACATGGATAAGTGAAGTGCTCAGTGCACAATTCAAGAGTGTCTTCACTTCTCCTCTGAGTCACATGCAGATAAAGAACCCAGCTGATTTCTTTGACAATAGCACTCAGCAGAAAAACACTGCATCCATTACCTACATTGACATTGAAGAGGAAGATGTAATAGCTGCCATAAATGAAACGAGCTTAAATTCGGCAACTGGTCCCGATGGTTTCACGGCTGTCCTCTTAAAGTCCTGTAAACAAGAATTAGCAGGACCACTCCGGATACTCTTCCAGAGTTTCCTTGCAAATGGTAAACTTCCCAAAAAGCTGAAGGAAGGCACCATATGTCCTATCCATAAAGGCGGAAGCAGAGCAGAGGCTGGGAACTACAGGCCCATCTCTCTGACTTCACATATTAGCAAAGTCATGGAACGAATTGTCAGAAAGGGATTGATTGCGTTCCTAGAAGAAAATGACTTGCTGAATGAGACCCAGCATGGTTTCCGTCCAGGTAGAAGCTGCCTCACGCAGCTCCTGCAGCATTATGACTGGGTCCTGAAGCAGCTACTTTACCATTCAAATGTTGATGTGATATATCTCGACTTTGCAAAAGCCTTTGACAAAGTTGATCATGGCTTGATATGTCACAAGCTGCGAAACCTTGGCATAACTGGTAAATTAGGAGAATGGCTGCATGACTTCCTGAATGGTAGAAGTCAGACAGTTGCAGCCAATGGAGAACTATCTAGGGAAACACAAATATTGAGCGGTGTTCCGCAAGGAACTGTCCTGGGGCCACTACTGTTCATAGTGGCCCTTCTGGACATGCCCACGGTCACTCGGAGAGCCACTGTCACTAGCTACGCTGATGACACAAAACTATCTCAGGCAATAAAGAATCCTGATGATATTGTAAGCCTACAGAATGACCTAAATGCAATATATGAGTGGGCAGAGCAAAACAATATGCAGTTCAATGATGAAAAAATTCAAGTACTGCGCTACAAGGCCACAAGTACCTCCCAACTGGCATACACAGGACCTGGAGGTACTGCAATCCCATAACCACAAGCCGTGAGAGACCTGGGCATCAACATGTGTAGTGATGCATCATTTCACATGCACATTGTCAAGTTGACAGCAAAGTGCAGACAGCTGGCGGGGTGGATACTGAGGACATTCCGTACAAGGGATCAAAAAGTCATGTTGACTCTATGGAAGACATTTGTCCTGAGCCGCCTAGACTATTGCTCTCAGTTGCGGTCACCACACAGTGTCAAACGGACAGCAGAACTCGAGGCAATTCAGAGGCACTATACAAAAAAGATCGCCACAGTCCAGCAGATGAACTACAGGGAGCGACTGCAGGCACTAGGTCTCTACTCCCTGGAACGCAGGCGGGAGAGATATGTAATAATATACATATGGAAAATACTGGAAGGACTGGTGCCGAACTTTGGCATCAAGTACTACAGGAATGCCCGCACGGGTCGCCACTGCATGGTACCAAAGATGCCGTCCACTGCATCTAACATAAGAACAAGATACTGCAGCAGCCTCGGTTTCAGAGGAACTCAACTCTTCAATGCCCTGCCAAAACATTTGAGAGACCTGCAAGACACGGATGTGGAGGTCTTCAAGACAAAACTCGACGCTTTCCTCTCCACGATACCAGACGAACCAATGGCTCGAAATGAGACAAAGTTTAGGGCAGGGATGTCAAATTCTCTTATACACCAGATGTGTCATCAAAACTCTTGATTGGACTATATCAGGTGCAGGAGAAGTGCCATGCAAGGAACGTGAAGAGAGCAAAGCATAAAGACAGAAAATCACGGTGGTGCTCCAGCATGACCACAGCCACTTGGCTGAAACCCATAAATAAATAAATAAATAAATATATAAATATACATATAGGTACTGTAAGTTTAGAGGGAATACGTGATAAGTGTAAGCATCTGTATATGCCAGATAGTGGCAGAGGTGAGAGAATATATCAAACATAAATTAAAAATAGAACACAAAGGATATCGCGGTACACGTGTTTCAAGCTTTATAGGTAAAAAAATAAAAAGTAAAAATAAAATAAAGTAATAGAAGTAACTTCTATTACTAATAAAAGTAATAGAAGTACTTCTATTACTAATTTTACTTCTATTACTTTTATTATATTTTTTATTTTTATTTTTTACCTTTTATCTTTTCTGTCTATCTTGTACACGCTGGTTAAATATAAACTCAATCCAATATATTTAATATCCACTCTATACTGAATAGCGGTACAGTATGGGCAGATTTTTGAAATTCAACGATCCTTTACACAAATATACCTTTTCAGAGGGATGTGATAAACCTATTATTATGGGTTATACTACGTGTACTTTTTCTTTTGTTATATAATCTTTAGACTAACAATGTTTGCGGCTGAGGAGAGCTTTACAGCATCTTTTATATCAATAATATACCAATGGTGATGTAATAACAGATTGTTTATAAAGTTTGAAACACGTGTACCGCGATATCCTTTGCGTTCAAGACATACACACTTCACGTCTGGCTGTACAGCCTTTTTGTTTGTTTATTTCACCGTTTCGTTTTCCTGTCTTGTTTTCCGTCCGCCACTACCCTCCACGAAAACAATTTAATTTGTGTTCGTGGGAAGAACCATTTTAACGATGCGTACTGCCTTAATTCTTCGAAACGCCGGAGTTTTAATGGTGGCAGCTGATGAAGGGGATGTTTCTATGTGGCCTGCTTGTTTGTTGCACCTTGTTTACCATTTTGTCCTTGTTCTTTTGCCACGTCATGTACCCAGTTATGTATCTATATGTACATGTAGATGAACGTATATACATACATGTACATGTATATGCATATACTCATATATTGTTTATATATATATATATATATATATATATATATATATATATATATATGTATGTGTGTATGTATGTATTATAACGGCATCAGTAATTAACACCAAAATGCACACGAAGATGACCGAAACTTAGCTGGTCGAAATTCAGAAGTCACTGTCTATACTACTCTTTTTAAAGAATAATAAACTTGTATACGATACACACACACACACACACACACACACACACACACACACACACACACACACACACACACACACACACACACGCGGACACACACGCACACACATATGCATCTGTATGTGTTATCGCAATTGTATGTTGAAATTTATCTGAAATGATTTTAACTATCATGCCATTGAAAATGTGTTTATGTCACAATAGTCTGATCGGAGAAGAAAATTAACAAGACGATATCAGGATATTGATTTTTTGAAAATTAAACATTGAAAGTCTACTACTTCTCTATCCTTTGCATCGTTCCAGGATTTTTTCTTGGATATCGACTGGTTTCTACCGCGTTAATCTATGGCTTAAAACCATAGTGGGATACGTTAACGTGGTTTATATTGCAAAGATGTTTTGTACGATTTTGAAAATCACGGTCATGATTGAAGAGCTTCAAAATGTACAGAATGTTTGTACAATTAACATACCCGCACACGCAGATACAAACACACACACACACACGTATGCATATAATATACATACATATGTAAGTTTCAATACATATATGTATAATTACATGTGTGTGTGTTAGGTCAGTTTTGAGGTCTCTTGTGATCACTATTGGTAACATGGAAAGCAGTAAACCTTTTGCGTGGTCGGGTTGTTGGCGTCTAAATCGGCTCCACCACAAAGCTCTCGTTCTGAGAAGGGTAACTAGAAATTCAGCAGGACTAGAAACAATGAACAGTGTGAATATATCGATGTTTCAAAGAACGTGTAGCAATAGCATTTGCCCCAAAAGTTTCCAGGTTGGTGTCCGTCATGTTGAAAGACCACTGCGTGTGAAGCGCCCCTTACATTTTGCTAAAGTGTTTCTTTAGTAGTAGACCACTCTGATGTAAAACTGGATATGCAGGGAATGACACGGCAGATTTTGGGGATCTTGTACTTGTGCTTGAGATGATGGCACTAGCTTGAGATGATGGCACTAGCTTGAGGATTGCGTTAAGACACCAACAATATTAAAGATACTGAGATGTTTTCATTGCCTGACACGCCCCCCCCCCAAGAAAAACACACACACACATACATGCATATATAGGATGGCTTCTCCCGGCGAAGAGTGTTCAGTTTTATGCCGAATGACCTGTAAAAATGATTTATTTATAGTGATCAAAGGTTCCTGCTGCACATTAGCTCACTTTCTATATCAAACCGACCCAAACATCATCTGAGAAAGGCGATAAAGCCAAAAATTCAATCTCTTTCACCCTCTTCCTTGTTAATGCTTGATAAATATGAGCTTTGCTAAAACGCATTAAGCAAAGCTGTAGGATAACGTTTAATTGTTTTATTTATATTTTTCTCCATCATATATATATATATATATATATATATATATATATATATATATATAGTCTAGCAGAGTGTTTGTTTGTCACATTTTACTTGCAAATTATTGGTCATATGTTGAAATATGCTTTCCGATGCCCCCCCCCCCCGCACTAGAACCGAATGCAAGAACTGCATCTCTGCGAAGTGAGCATTTATGATAGCGAGGCCAAGCCTATTTACATTCCTTATATCCAGTTTGTTATTCTATAATACAAAACCATCAAATTATATATATTTCCAGTTGCTAATATTACATATATTTGATCAAACAAATTCCACAAATTATTTCTATATATTTCGTATGTGTATTTCGTGTGCAAGATTCTTGATGTGGATACGTGTGTTGAAGCTATATAACAAAAAACTATATAAATTAATAAAGGACTGAACCAGTGCGTGTGTTTATTACCGGCATAATGCCTCTCCCAAGGTTTAATTGTATTTCTATATACTTTCCTTTCTTAATTAATGCCTATATTAATCTCGAATTCATCAGCGTACAATAATTATTACATTCCACATTAAGAGCCTATTATTGTATTTAATCCCACGTAAGTATGAGCATGTAATAAAAAAGTAAACTCTTTGACCTAAGGCATAACACTCATGTGTTGTGTATTATACATCACACACATCGCACGGAAATGTACACACAACCGCGCACACACGCGCACACACGCGCACACACGCGCACACACGCGCACACACGCGCACACACGCATGTATATATATATATACATATATATATACACAAACACATATATATGTGTGTGAGTGTGTGTGTGTGTGTGTGTGTGTGCATGTGTGTGTGTATTTATATATTAATAGGTATTACTCTAGCGAGCTTCATATTCATATTTCTACCAAATAAATGATCGCACGTCGGAAGAAATAAATATTATTTTCTGATGAGTACACTTTCCTCTAAATATATATTGAGATATGGCCAGAAATGGCCCAAACCATCATTACCTTAATATCACCAGCAGGGGAATGCATTTACTCATGATTTATGTTCCAATCATGATTTGAGCACCATATCCTATTCGAGTAAAGAGTTATTGTTTGTAGAGTTTTATCCACGTAGGTTATCCGGAAGCGTTTGAATGTTACACAGACGGGCGTTTTCTTATCTTAGTTATCTTGATATGATATAAATGAGAGCATGGCCAATGAAGGTGAAATAATTCTAGATAAATGTTATGATGGGATACGGGCATGTTTTTCATACAAAATGGATGTTAAGCTAACATTGTATGAGCGATGGAATATTTTCTACGCCATAGATCATACCAAACACATGTATACATGGGTGTTATGTACTTGTGTGTGTATGTGATGCGTGTAGACACACACACACAAACACATACACACACATATATACACACACTGATATATGTACATATATATATATGTATATATATATATATATATATATATGTATATATATATATATATATATATGTATATATATATATATATATATATATGTATATATATATATATATATATATATATGTATATATATATATATATATGTATATATATATATATATATATATGTATATATATATATATATATATATATATATATATATATATAAATGAAAATGAAAATTAATAGTAAGGCAGAATGCTAAACTGGAAGCATATTTTAATAAAGATTTCTAACCGGCTTTCATTGCATGGCAAATTTTCAAGAAGAGGGAGAATGAAAATGTTTTTTACAAAGAAGTAAAAAATGCAAAAAATAATATATAAAAAAATAACATATAAAAAAATAAATATACCAATACATTATATTGTCTTTGAGCTTTTAAAGTTCAATGGTACTTCATGTAGATAATGGGTGGAAAAATAAGGATGCATGAAAATTGAGAGTTGTGTTAGGTTTAAAAGAAAGAGAAAAGGGGCTGAAAGTTTGTGTTAAGCAGGGTGTGTGGTGTCAAAATACGATGTGTGTGTAAGGGGAGACAAATCTTTTTAGTTGGAGTTATGAACTCTTTTTTAACAGGAAGTTTATGTCTGTTCCTTGAGAAATAAGGTCACTGAGGGGTATGTGTGTTAAGAAATAGTTGTAATTTCTCTATGAAAAGATTCTCCTTGTTGATTCTTTCTTGTGTGGAGATTCTGTCTTTACATTGATAGAAAGGGAATATAAGGAATTTTGGGTTTTTGTTTCTGGCGCAAGAGTCTGTGGCCACTGAGTGGAATTTGGCGGTATTGAGGGAGATTTATTTGTTCTTTATGGACTGCTACTCTTCTACGCAACGGGAGGCTCGTCTGTCCGATATAGAAGTTCTGGCAACCTGCGCATGTGAGGATTAATTTGCACGAATTTCTACACGGATATTTACCACTGGAATGAAACTACACTTCAAGTACTGTTCTCTCTTTTTTCAGCACATCACACTCTTTATCACTTCATACTAAAAATATCCGCCTATGGATATAATAATAGATTACTTTATTTTTTCTGTCTCCGATGAAGGGAAGTACTGGATCTTCCTAGAAACAGCTGTAAGACTCTATCCATAAAATTCTTCAACCTTACCTTTGCTCTCTTTATCTTTTTGTTTTTATATATTTACATATATATATATATATATATATATATATATATATATATATATATATATATATATATATATATATATATATATATATATATATATATATATATATATATACATATATATATATATTTAAGGAATAGGTAAGAGTATTTGCCGGTAGTCTACATTTTGGTTAGGTGGAGAATAATTTCTCAAAGAACCGGGTATTAAAATACCTGAAAGTCATGGACATACCGGATACCCCATGTAAAGTAAATGAAATCGATGTTTCGCCATGTTTGTGGTTTATCAACATGAACAGGACTTCAGATGAATCATATCGCCAATCAAAGACTTATATGCATATATCATGCAAACTATGCGCTGGTGTGCCCAGACAATGCGTACGTAAGAATAAATCAAAATATGAAATGCAAGCAGCGCTAGTGTAATAAACATTTTCAACAACGTACACTTAACGTAAAGCAGCATGGTAGGAAATACAGTCTTAAAGTGCCGGGTGTTAAAACACCAGAAAGTCATGGACAGTTGAAATAACCCACCTCCAATCCCATCTAGAGTATTTGTTTATGTAATCAAAATAAAGAAAAAAGAAACGCATGGAATTGATTATTTACTCATAGAATGTAACGGATTCTGAAAGGCCCAAACGAAAACCTACAAATGTCGATATGAAATTGATTCACTATTATGCAGACATTACAACAAATGAACAGGAGAGATAAAAAAGGAGAATAGTGCGCAGAGTGAAATTAGTGTTTGTCTGATATATAACCCACCCACTTGCTAAGTAGTCTTACTTCCAGTTGCTATACCCGATAGGCTAATGAAGCTTAGAATAACCCTAATTTGAAATGAAAGTTCAACTCTATAATGTCTATAATCCTACGATCACAAGTGAACTGAATGATAACGAGTGTGTGTGTCTATTATTTACTACATAAACACCAAGATACTATACCAATAATCAATGAGATGCTTATCGTCAGCGATTTTAATGCATGAACCTGAAGTGATTGCCAAACTTGGAACCGAGCTTATGCGAGAAGCATAAAGAATATAAATTCTATTTTATCCTATTTCGTAAGATTGTAAAAGAATGCAGTTTTATATTGAACACAATTTTCCAGAGATTTGAACTGAAGATTCTACTAAATCTGTTATAGGATTGCCTGGCTTTAAGTTCAAATCCAGTCAGGTTAAAACTGTGGAAATTAAGGCGGAACTACATTTTCGTTGACCCCTGTGTGACTGAATATATTACAGTATTTAGTAAAGTTACTCCCAATTTCTGATTTAAATAGTGCTGAGGTTGGGAATCATTAAAATAAATGCCTGTAATATACTGCAGTAAATTTGATTTGGTACTATTTACACAATCTTTAACTTTATTCTATGCTAAGAATTCCATAAATTGGGCGTAGAAACTTTCTTAAAGGAATGTCAAGTAACAAAAAAGTATTTACATTGTTTCGGTGTTATGTTCACAACTTCTTTGTAAAGGATCCAGTGTGTTAAATTATGAAAGCTACACGATTTTCGAACACGATTTGCTTTCATTAAGTCACCATATTTTCCAAGGGAAAAAAATGTTTTCTTTTCATCTTATAATGTTTAACTACAAGTAAACTATTATTAGATAATATGGCCAGGGCTAGGATGTAAACGAAGCCATGTATTTAGTCTATAACTAGGAAGGGTGTTGATGATGATGATGGTAATGATATCTTGAAACAATTTACTACAAGTCAGTTTGATTAGAGTAAATATTTTGTATACAAATAGCGGCAATACGAACAGAATGATTAAAACAATTGTACAGGAGTAGAAATTGTTGACCTTAAATGAAGTGCAGCTTAGTGAGACTTTCTAAGCCAGAAGGATTGATGCCATTGATGGTTATGTATTGAGTGTGTGTATAATATATATATGCCAATTTATTAAGATAACAATGTGATCATTAGGTTCAGGATAATATATAATACGTGAGGAGGCATTCAGTAAATAATAGGCGTACAACTTCCTCTGAAATGCGAATAATAAACCTAGGCATACAATTGTGATAATGAAGAAAATGTTATAATTTGTATGGTATACATAGCAACTTGACACTGTTCAGAGCCTATCTTCTTTTCTTTGCTGTCAAATGTAATTGCATTACTTGTTCTCCAAACTCGAATAATAGATGCAATATCATATCGGCATGACTGCCGCCACTATAAACACTGAATACATTTAAATTACAAATACTTCTGTAAACATTGAGGTCTACTTTCACGTCGTATAAATCGTTTTTTTAATTCAGCTCCTTCATACTCGTATTGTTTGAAATCGTTAAGAACTGCCCCCCACTCCTTCCGTTATATTGAATTTTGATTGAGGTTATTAAAATAAACATTCATTTAGCTCTCAGATCGTTGCTAATTGTTTCCCTCAAGCGTTCCTCTGATACATTCTCACTATTCTATAAAATCTTATTCCATAGTTAAATCGAATATGGTTTCTTCCGCTTAACTATTTACTTATAGAATAGAATCTTATTAAATGATAATATCGTAAAAGGCTTGTCTTTGGCAAGTGGCAACGTTTGTATTGTAATTTCGTTATCTCTCTTGTAAAGTGTTAGCTGCTATTTCCAAAATTCTCACTGATAAATTGTTGGTGTCAAAATGTGGTTCTATCAAAGGGGTAAAACTTTTATATTAATTGTTCACAAATCTGATCATTTACTTCAATATTCTATTCATTATATTCTTCTATAAATATTTTCGTTTGCAAAGAAAACATGAAATCCTAAAGTGGATTCTATTTATACTTAACACCTCTTTTTTCAAGTGGTTTTGACACATCGAAACCTCAGATATATACAGAACACTTCTCTCGCGACCTGTTCTTCGAGAAGGTTGTATGTACTGCTTGATGAAGCACGCCGTATCAAATATTCTACATAAAAAGTGTACGTACTCAGTGAAACTGAGTGCTGCCGTCACAACCTGTAACAAAGCTCTAACGACCGTAAACGCACCTTCGTCTATTCAAGTGATATTCTTACATTCTGCCAGTGTTATCAGATTTAACAAGGAGATTGACTGATCTGAGTTATTATTTATGGTCAGAGATGATGGAATAGAAGAGGCTAAGTAAATAATCGCTTTCTATAAAAATTAAGTCCATTTTGCTTACTCATTCAGTTCATGTTCTGATCAACTTCAAGCTCGATCCTTCTAAGAACGATAAATTATTTACTAATAACAACTGTAAATGCTTAAATCAACTATATTCTTTCGACCCAAGTGTCTAGTAAAAAATAAAAACGATTAAAATCACGAGTATATTTTGACAGATAGAGTTGTGCCTCAAGTGCTTAGCTGCATTTGCTAACACTCTAATTTTGAACACGACCTTTTGACATTGACTTTGGTTTTTGGCCTACTAGCATCCATACCATAACTATAAATCTTCTTTTGAGATCAAATAAATTAACTAAAGCTTCACCAAAATTGTTACCTTGTACCAAAGTAAAAATCATTATTTTACTTTATCCAGGCGTGAAGCAAATGTTCGATAATTTACAGATTTATATTTGGGGCTTTACTTTCTGAGTTTAAATCTTGTGATACACAGTAAATATAATTTTATCGAATCGATATAATATATACCACAAAACTTTTGTGTCCATCGATTCTTAATTTATACAAAAGTGCATTGTACACAGACAAAAGGAAATTATCATTCGTTGACTTTATTGTTAAAAGTGATTAAAAACTGGAATTTCCAGTTGATGTATAAATGAAACAAGATGAGATATTGACCAAATTTGCACTAAAGAAGTTTTACTTTATTAATACCAATATTAGATTTGAGAGAAACATCGAAACTGTGAACGCGATACAGTAGGAATTGTCTCGTAAGCTAGATTTTGTTTCCAGTTCACCGACTTGCAAATTTTCTTGTAAACGCACGGGTGTCAGATATTCAACTGTATATATATTTGGTACATTGGCAAAATAAGTTTGTAATCTTGTTCTTATGAAAGAAAATATATATTACATTATACTGACGTTCTCACGATAAATTGAAAGGGATGACATTCATTTGCAAGTAATCAATTGCATTTAATTCAAAATAAGTACATGACTGGTATTTGTTTTATACAATGCAGAAGTATGAAGAGTCTTCACCCGTATTTGAATTTAGATAGTCAAATTATGACATAAAATATTAGAAAGTAGTTATTCTGATCTATTTCTACCGCTCTTAAAGCTATATATTTTCTATGATAATGGAATCTTTATTGCTTGGTCATTTAGTTAATTAACCCGAAGGTCATATGTTCTTGCGGTACTGTCTCAGAAAACATAAATTATACCTCGACGACATATCGCATTTAATATGTTAATACTTCTCTATTTACACGCAATAATCACATCACACTTACGAAAGAAATATCTCATTTGTATAATAATATTACTTACGAAAGATTTGTGCTTACAAATTTAATTTATATTGTCGCAGTAGTGTCTTACTTTGTCACAGACTTCGTATTTGTAGAGGCAGAGTATCTGGTTTCCAACTAAGGAAGATAAGGTTAAAATTTAAATACTGTACAGCAAATATTCTGGCACTCTACTTTACTGGGACTACACCATCGTTCCAGAGTTGGTAATATCCATCCAGGAGGAGGGAATTGCGTGCATACTAAATGTTCGGATTAATTAACTGCGACTACTAGCTACATACTTGTTCATCTTTTGTTCGTTACTTTGGGGAATTCACTTGAAATGCAACAATCTCTGATCTCTGATCATCATAAACATGTTTGCAGTTATGCCTAACTTCTCGTTTACTAATCACCGCTTCCGTGTCAAGAAAGAGCAGAGGAAATACTTTCAGAATCTGATTTACCGTTGGAAGCCCCTGTTATTTAACGGTTGGTTAAAAACTTTTAGTGGAACATCGAAACAGGTTTTATATACTGATAGTTTAAGGTCAGAGTATTAATATCCTGCGTGTTACTGTTTGAAATACTTTAGCAATGTTTATTAAATCCTGCTTCATCTCCCGGAACGAGATGCTATATTTAGTCCTTAAACGGCAGACATCATCAACTGGTGTTTCATTAGATAAACACCGGACGTCCTCAATTGATGTTTCCGAAGATTTTCAAGGCTACAGCCCTCATCAAATGACGCCCGAGGATCAAATGTGCCTAAGCATAAGCGGCCTTTATCGATGTAAGAAACTGAGTCGCCAATAGATTTATACAGCGATGGAAATATTTTTTCTGACTTTGCTTCTCTGCTGAGGCAGATGATGATGATGATGAGGAGGAGGAGGAGGATGATGATGATGATATGCTTTATATAACACCGGGGAAAGTGATGCCTTAACTGTTTCTCGATGGAAAAAAGTGCACTGATTTTTCTTCATTTGCATTTTTGTTTGACAACAATGCGGAATCTGAAATGAGTTTATGCTTAAACAAAGGAAGTCGAACACCTGGTGGCACGTTTCAATAATGAAATAAGGATTTTCAAAGGTTCTGTACTTATTTGAAGGAAAAATAATTATACAAAAGATACCCTTAAAAGAAAACAATTGCCTGTCGGTACACATTCATGTAACCATTTCTCGTCGTTTAAAGCGGGAGGGAACTGAAAATTGGTGAATGGTAATGTCTTCTCAAGTGACATTTGTATCTTGAAGTAAAGTCATAAAATTGAATTTGTCACGTTTTCCAAAATGTAACTTTGTTTTTGATTTTGTTTTCAATAATGTATTACCCACTTTTATCCCATGTTAATGGCTAAGAATACGTTATTGTTGCTAATTGACACCAGATTAAATTATTCCCTACCGTGTCAATCTTTTTTCAGACTTAGTGTTTCAAGGATTACATAAAGAGCCACGTAGTCCAACATGTCATTTACTTTTTTTTAATCAATAACGTATGATCAAGTTAGATTGGCAAGTATGTATTGCAGGTCAAACTATAAGATAGAGACTCCTTCGTGGGCTCAATATTTCAGAGAACAATGAAGTTTCAATGAAAAAATTAAATTACAATAAGAACGAATAAGGTAAAAATGATTGCAAAAGAAGATAAATAATTATTTATAACATATTAGAAGGCTATACATATTTATGGCATATCATAAAAACCAAGCGATTCTATATTGCTACTTCATTTTATTTATTGTTTTGACCGTTTGAGGCTGAAAATTAAGCGTAACAATCCACTTGTTTGAATTCAAAATACAAAAGGACCGATCTAAATACTTCGAATAATGGTTGCTGCACTTATCTACCATTAATAATGAATGATCTAATGTCGCCAGAAGGCTACAAACATTGTTTCCGTATTATAGCTAATTGTCCATTTCAGAAACTAATTTTATCGTCTCTGGAATGATGTAATGTAAAGTAGTCTGTCGAGAGATTAGAAGACACATGTCTATAATCGAAATGTCTATAATCAAATCATTTTGTTCAACGCCCAGTTGTATTCATTGCTTTAAATTATTTAAGCAATTAGGATTTGCAACTTATTCACAGCTCATGAATTTTATATTGGCCTCAATGCTCCAGTGGCGTTTAGTTTATGCTTGATTGGTACTTACTTTATTGACACTGAAAGGACACGATGCAAAGAAGACGCCAGAGGGTTTCGAACTTAAAACTTAAGGTTATGTGGTAAATTAATCTTTAGCAGTTGAACTCGAACTAGATAAAGCTTTAAATAATAAAGTGTAGAATAGTTGGTTAAACCCACCTCAAATAAAAAAGAAGTTCAAGGTTACCTATGGGACCTGAACACACATCTGGTGCACAATAACAGACATTCTAACCATCATACGAAATCAACCCTTCGAATTTTCTCCATCCATTTGGAAGCTTTGTAAGGTGTTTACATAATAAAATTTTAAAATTTCAGAAGATATAAAGTAAATTATTTTCAACGGTAGAACTCGAAATATATAAGCTATATAGAATATTGTATTAAAATGTTTTGGATGGTAAAAAAAAAGTCGAAGATTCTCCTGACTGGTATTTATAGTTTTATCTACTTTGCGTTCCACACTTAAGGGCCGCAACATTTACTTGAGGTGGGGCTGCTTCTTCTCTGACGACCCTCTGTTGTTCAGCTCTCTCTAGAGTTTCTTACTACCACTACTTTATTTTATATCTCTCGAATTTCTAGATCTTAAAGATATAAATATGATGTTATTTAAGATAAATGTTCCAAAGCATTTTATCCGCGAATGTTGCTATGAGTCACCGACAAGACTTAAGCAGTTCAAATTACCTTACATACGCCTCGGGATAGAAATTTGAAGCAGGGTAAATCGGTTATATCAAAGACAGTACTTAGCTAAAATTGACATTCGTGGGATTCGATTTCAGACCTTAGACATACAACTAAATAACGCAAGATATTTTATTCGTTACTCTACAATATTTAGCACCAACAGCTCTTCAGAAGTTAAATAATGATAACAAGTGCAAAATAACAATAATAACAGCAATAAGAAATCAAGATAACACGTAATAAAGAGGAAGAGATTAGATGTTAAACGAAAGTAAGTGACAAAGGAACGAAAACCGTTATCTATCTTCTGAATATGACACATCGCAATTAAAGGGATATTTAAAAGATATATTGAAGAGTAGCCGTTGTATATTCAACGATTGAGGAATATTCTGTC
>NC_142930.1:30131835-30146835 GCF_046866305.1 Octopus bimaculoides | reverse complement strand
ATTGCAGCAAGCAATTTTGTCAGTGAACAGGTCGCAGTTTCAAAGTTACGAAGATATTTTTGTGTTTTTAAATGACTTACAAGCACCTTCCACACTGCAATTGTTTTAGTTTCAGAATGCGATCTCAAATCAAGTCACTTGCTATGCAAGTATATCTCCGTACATGTGTATATATATATAATTGTGAAATTTTTTCGCCATGAGCGGTTTGTGTTTTTAAACGGAATGTATTTTTTCTGATGTTATATTTGTTCCTGAATGATATGTAAAGAAATTTTGATTTAAGCATCTTAATGAATTCTTTATACTGAAATATATATTGAAGATAATTATGTTCTTTTGAATTTATACGTTTTTGCGTCGTAACTCCTTTATTATCATTAATATAATCAAAAGGATCGATTCTTGAAGAGCCTGCATACCTTCACTGTCGTTTTTTTCTGCTATTTTGGTGATGATTTTCTAAGTTAGCTTACCAATTATTTTTGTTGGTAGTTAATTTAAAATATATTGTTTTATATATATATATATATATATATATATATATATAAAGTGTAGTATATTGCCACTTAAGTGTGGCTGACCCCTAGGGGTGGATGTTACTGTTGCTTTTAGCCCCAGGAGGACATCTCCAGCTGGCTTATCGACACACGACTGTGTCCTGTTTGCCAAGGGAAGTTATCCCTCTCACCTCGATCTGCAGCACGAACGTATCCGGATTTCAGGGTTATTTCCCTTCGTCGGCGTCCGACAGCTGATGACCTTGGTGAGAGAGACAAAAACCTGGCAAACTTATATCTTCTTTTCCAGTGAAATTCTTCACTGATATTGAAAAGGTGAAAACAAGCAATGTTAATTCTCTAAATGAAGTATTAACAGTAACTGCACGATAAAGTGTAGTATATTGCCACTTAAGTGTGGCTGACCCCTAGGGCTGGATGTTACTGTTGCTTTTAGCCCCAGGAGGACATCTCCTCCAGCTGGCTTATCGACACACGACTGTGTCCTGTTTGCCAAGGGAAGTTATCCCTCTCACCTCGATCTGCAGCACGAACGTATCCGGATTTCAGGGTTATTTCCCTTCGTCGGCGTCCGACAGCTGATGACCTTTTCAATATCAGTGAAGTATTTCACTGGAAAAGAAGATATAAGTTTGCCAGGTATCTTGTGTGTGTGTGTGTGTGTGTGTGTATGCATGCGTTTATATATATTCAAGTCGAATAATCGAACATTAAAAATAACAATAACAAAACAAAAGAACGTGCATATGAAATGTATTAGTTTGACGATCGGCAAAAAGAGACTGTTTGATGTTTTGGACGTAGCTCTTCATGAGAAAGGAAAACGGAAAAGTTCAGAGATGGAAAAATATGACCAACAGTACGTGTGTGGTTACTGTATATGTATGTATAAATATATGTTCTACCCTCGGCACAAGACCTGAAGTTTTGTAGGGATGAATTAGTCGGTTACATTAATCCCAGTATTATATGTATATATATATATACATACATATGTATACCTATATGTGCGTCTGTGTGTGTGTGAGTGTGTGAAAACATGGTCACACACACACGCAGACATGCATAGCCTTTTGCATATGAACGTATATATTCATACATATGAATATATGCAAATATGTAGATATATGCGATGTAGGTGCTGAAAAATCTCTGGCTTTAAGGGTACAGCGAAAGACCTGGCTGGAGGTCCAAGAAAAACAGAAGGCCTGCTGCAATAAGTGTGTGAATTTGAGAGAGAAGTCATAATTAACCTGATCCTCCTGTATCTTATTCTACTCAAAGCCAGGAACTTTTTAGCACTCCCTGATATATATATATATATATATATATATATATATATATATATATATATATATATATATATATATATATATATATATATGTATATATATATATATATATATTTTTAATAAAACAAGATGGTTTTTTTTGGTATGTTATGATTCTTTTGATCATGGGTCTACTTCGTCATGCCTTCTAACTTGTATAGTAATAAGAACCATTCAAATTTAGCAGCCCTTCTTCGAACCCATAAGAGTTAACAAGTGAGACAGAGACAGGCAGGAGCAAGAAAAATGCCGCTGTTACTTGAATACTATAAAAATATGTCTTTAAAAAGAGTTTTCTTTTAAATTTACCAAAATTTAATTTTTCAATAATTTTTCAAAAATCTATTGTTCATATCTACTGTTGAAAAGATCTCAAGGATCGAAACCGGTTCTGTAATGTTCTTTATAAAAGTATTTTAGCATTTTCTACTTTGCCTTTTTTCCATATATACCTATTCGTGTGTTCCTCTTCAAACTTTTACATATATATATATATATATATATATATATATATATATATATATATATATATATATAATATATATATATATATATATATATATATATAATATATATATATATATATATATATATATATAATATATATATATATATATATATATATATAATATATATATATATATATATAATATATATATAATATATATATATATATATATAATATATATATATATATATATATATATATATAATATATATATATATATATATATAATATATATATAATATATATATATATATATATATATATAATATATATATAATATATATATATATATATATAATATATATATATATATATATAATATATATATAATATATATATATATATATAATATATATATAATATATATATATATATATATAATATATATATATATATATATATATATAATATATATATATATATATAATATATATATAATATATATATATATATATATAATATATATATATATATATATATATATATATATATATATATATATATATATATATATATATATATATATATATATATATACATACAGATGTGTGTGCGTGTATACGACGATCTTTTTCCGTTTCAGTGTACGAGATCCACTCACAATGCTTTGGTCGACCCGAGGCTATAGTAGAAGACATTTGCCCAAGGTGTCACGTAGTGGGACTGAACCTGGAACTCTGTGGTTGGGAAGTAAGCTTTTTATCACAATACTACGCCTGCAGCTATGTATTAGTAACTTGTTCACTGGTTTTTGCACACAAAATATAACTAAACTGAAACAATCGTTAAACCATTTCTAACTCGTTCTAGTAATGAGATAAAAATATGAAAACGTTCGTTTACAAGGATATTATTTATGAACGACATATAAGTTTTATTCATTTCAGATTTTATGAATTGTGATGGTACACTTTAACGGGTTCCACGTGAATTGTTCTGAATAATATCGATGTAATTTAAATTGCTAAACATGTGCGGTAAACATGCCTCGTGCAACCATTTCTGTGGATTAACAAACGTTGTGTTCCTTCTAGAGAGCATATGTATTAATTCGAACACGTAGCTTCCAGTATTAATTTTGAAATGGGGTGACATCTACTTTTGGAATCAAATTTAATGTCGATTCTATGCTAGTAGAAGTTTCTAAGAAATTTGTTTGGAAAGAAGCAGAAAAATATTCATTTGTTTCGCCTGGCATAAAGATAAAATGTTAGACAGATATATAAAAAATAAATATATAAGTGAGGGATACTTTAATTACATTAAACCATATTTATTTTACACTAGATACAAAAGCGATAAACTAATATTTACACCAAATAAATATAGTTTATGGAACATATTAAAAATATGAAAACGAGAGAAGCGAATTACTTTTATCTAAATCAAACAGAACATATATTCTATCAAAGGGAAATGATAAAAAAAGTTAACACGACTTAGATGAATGATGTATGAGTAAGGCAAAGAAATGGCAAGAATAGAAGACAAGATACTATAACAAAATTATGGCGGATATGTTGAGCAATAAAACTATAGAAAACTGATAAGGATAAATGAAAATAGAGAAGTATACAACTTCAATTATGACAATCTTGCTTTTGGGGAGAAGAAAGAGAACAATGCATTTTTGAATGTATAATAAAGAAATTTGTGGGAGATATTTTGAGAAGAAATGCGACTATATTACACGAGGAAGTCGGGGGATCGTCGACGCGGTTTAGATGTGAGAAAATGTTAGAATTATTGTCGGTATGTATAGATGTATGCTATTGATCTTTCAGTAAATCTTTGTATGTATGTATGTATGCATGTATGCATGTATGTATGTATGTATGTATGTATGTGTGTATGTATATATGTATATTTTTTAGAAAGACTAGCAGTTAGAGAATAGGATTAAAACATTCTTGCAGTGTCTAATGTCCAAAAACCATATGTGGATTTACTGCCTGAGTACTTTGTATTTTGTCGAGAGCTCCTCAGAGGAGTCATTCAAGATCTCTCGCTTTCTCTCTCTCTCCCCCTCTCTCTAGTCAGTTGCACAGAATATAACATAGTCATAAAGTAAACGAAAACCAAAGGGGATAGCTTAATTTACTTATTTATGTTTTACACCACTTTGGAAGTTAGCTTAATTTACATATTAGTACCTTTTCAGGTTCATCATTATTAAATAAATGCATGTTTTATGCACAGTCCAGTGCATATCAGTAATACACACACCTACGCACACGTACAGGGTTTGTCAGAATTTTGAAAATAAGAATCATAGTGACCCAAACTGAAACTAAACATCCTGTTTTTCAGTCCTAACATGCAAGCTCCGAATCTATCGCAGACAACGAAAAGGCGACATACCCTTTGCCTTAGTCTCCAAACATAGTGATTCAGACATTGCAGCCTTCTTAAATATTACCAGGTCCTCGTGTCTAATACCATGTCATCTGGCGGGGAATATATTTTCAGCAATTAAAAAAGAAAACAAAACGTTCTCGATATTCAGACGTTATGAATTATATCTAGTTTGTCGAGCAAATTCGGGCATTATCAAGAGTAAATCTATGAGTACCATTGCCGGTCATCTTGATATGTTTGAGATATATGAGACATGTGGTACACGAAGTTATCAGGGAGAAATCTTTTATTACGAGAAGAGGGATGTTCGATAAGATCTGAGAGAACTGAGATATCTGATTGCTGAACAACCTCAAGCACTCTGGGCAGCTCAAACTGCTCTGGTTCTTTCCAGATTAGAATAAAATTGTGCAAGATCAAAATATGAAAATGCTATACTGAAATCCCCACTGTTATGCACGTCAATTTCCCATTGTCTGTGATAATATTGAATATCTTTAGTAATTCCCTCCTTACGATTTTCTGTAGAGTTTTCGAGTAAATGCTGGAGTCTACATGGAGACTCTGAGGACAGTTGTCACGCTCTGTATCGAGATTATTGCTCGGAAGAGGCCGTATGTGTTACAGTAAGTCTGGACTACGTTTACACTGCCTGGATGACCAAAAATTTTTATGACCATGTTATCGCAACATTTGGCGTCCCAGCTCTCCTGATTTTAACCCACTAGGCTACTATGCCAAATGTGTCTTTTTGACGGGGACCAAGCATACATTGAAAGGTCTCATTGATGCCTACTACTGGAGACATTACAGCCACCATGAACAAAGATCAGCTAATCAATACATTTAATCTTTTCAGAAGCTGTATCGAGGCGGCTGCTATAACTGATGGGGGTTTTAATGAAACACCTTCTATCATGTGTATGTAAGAAATGTGTACCAAATTCTGTAAAACGATATACATTGTTTTTTTGCAATAAATAATTTTGTTTTCCTGAAATTAAATAATGTTCCCTTACAGCTAACATATCCTCTACAATATATATTTTAGAAAGACTAGTCAGGAGAAAAATATAAATCTCAATCTTTCTATGCCTTTCATGTGCGGAAAAATGGGGAGGAAATTGTTTCTGATGCATAGATGTAAATTCTCCAAAAGGTAAATTATAAACTAGGAACAGTATGTATTTGTACTTAAAACCAGATTTAATATATACAATTACACAATATTATGACATTAACAAACTCTGAAATACAAATGGAAATGAGATAATTTATTGCAAACCCATATAAAGATATATTTGACATTATTTACATTTGATGGATATTTGTCCTCATCTAGTTTGTTGTTAACACAACGTTTCGGCTGATATACCCTCCAGCCTTCATCAGGTGTCTTGGGTAAATTTCGAACCTGGGTTCCCATTCCTAAGGTATTTTTCGATGTTATTATTGTTGTTGTAATAATAATAATAATAATAATAATAATAATAATAATAATAATAATAATAATGATAATAATAAATGCCAGGATGCAGTACCAGGCAGTGGCTCTCATGGCTTCTCATCTTAATTGGTTGGAAGTGTCATCATGTACATTGTTTTGTCTTGGTATAAAAGATGCGCTACAGCAAATATTCTGCTTAATACCACAGCTTTTCTTGTCAGTTGTTTGACCTTAATCAGTTGAGCATGTCCCTTGGAGGCTGACGATGTGTGCTCTCAGATCATGAGCAGAAGTAGTGGGGTAGCATCATAGCCATGTATTGAGAGGAAGTCTTTGGGGTTTGAATAATTCACCTTTGGAAACATAGGTGTTTTGCTAAACATCCTTAAACAGACCTTATTCAGGGACCTTTTGAGCGGAATGGGCTACTCGACCTGAAGGAAATTCTAACTGGGCCCCACCTGCGAGGTCATGCGCTGTTTATCTTGATATGAGATCACCATGTCACGCACATATGGCTGTGATGCATGTGGCTGGTGTACCCTTACCAGATATCGGGCAGTCATGATGGGTATAATGGGCTTCGTATATTTTACCCTAGTGTCACTTTGATGACATGCATTACTCTCTCACTAAATAATAATAATAATAATAATAATAATAATAATAATAATAATAATAATAATAATAAGCAGAGACTGAAGGATTTTTAATTGCTGCACAAGACCAGAGCCTCCCCACCAGAAATTACCAAAAACACATAATGAAAAGAAATATAACAAGTAACTGTAGAATATGTGGAGATGGACAAGAAACAATAAATCATATTATCTCTGGCTGCCCAGTCCTGGCTAAGAAGGAATATATTCACAGACACGACAGAGCTGGGACCTATATACACTGGAGGCTATGCCAACACTATGGAATAACAACAGAAAAAAGATGGTATAAACACACGCCAGAAAAGGTAACAGAAAACGAGGAAGCAACCATACTCTGGGATATGCCAATACACACAGATAGAGAAATTAAGGCAAATAGACCAGATATAGTTGTCAAAGATCATGAAGAAAAAAAAATGCTTTCTAATTGACATATCAATACCAGCAGATGACAACGTTTCTCTAAAAGAAATGGAAAAACTTTCAAAATACAAAGACCTGGAAATAGAGATAACTCGAATGTGGAATCTAAAAACAGAAACAATTCCTATCATAGTAGGTGCCTTAGGTATAATAAAAAAATATTCAGACAAATACATAACAAAAACACCAGGACATACAAATATATATAACATACAGAAAATTGCACTATTGGGTACTGCACACATTCTACACAAAACACTTTCAATACAGTAAACATAAGAGCACCACAGCAAACCACAGCACATACCCAAGGCGCACAGAGCTGCGCTCGGTAGTGAAGTGAAAGCAAGTTATAAAAATAAAACTACTGAGCAATAATAATAATAATATCGAAAATTACCTTAGGAATGAGAACCCAGGTTCCCCAAGATACCTGATGAAGGCTGGAGGATATATCAGTCGAAAAGTTGTTTTAACAACAAGCAAGATGAGGTCAAATATCCCTCAAATGTAAATAATGTACATAATTCCTCTCTTAAATATAGAACTGTATTATGATATCTGACGACTGATATTTTTGACTAGATTATTTCCTTCGGGCACATTAATCTCTTATTAATGATTATAATTCTTTTCTCAGAACATTTTCCTCTCATTGTATATATTAAAGTGATCTGTCACTTTAGATATTTAAAAACTTTTTAATCGATCGATTCTTGTCAAACTATCAATCAAATTGAAGTATTAAATTATTAATTTATTAATGATTAATTTGCTAAGAGATTCCATGAAGTAGACAATTTATCCCTACGGTGACCGAATCAATCTTACTGTCAGACATACAAGACATCACAATCGCATAATTAGCTGAAAAACTACAAAGCATGATCTCTTTAGGGGGTACACAAATATTTTTTTCTGAACGTTTTCAACTATCGGTGTAAATCGAAAAAGAAAGGCTGAAAGTCTAACATGTTAAACAGGGCATCAATGATCGAATAAAGGTGTCTCAGGGTTGACTTTCATCTCCTCTTTTAGAGGTTGTGAAGTGTGATCTGAGGAAGGTAACTTATTGTACCTCCCTACTTTTGCTCCTCATCATTGATTTACAAAATAATTAAGGAGTCTTCTATTCGTTTACGATACTTAGTTTTTACACTTTCTTGAAGCAACGATATAGTTATGCCTTTCCCAATTCTATTACATTTGCTGCTAACATACAATTTACTCCTTTCACCTTCCTCACTCATTGCATACTTGACGTTTTCATATATTTCATATGTAAATTATGATGCGATGCTGGTACGATGATATAATTTGTAATCGTTTTTTCTATGTGTTGTGTGGGCCTTATGTTCATATCAATAGATTTTATTTTCAATATTTTCAATATTCGTTATTTTCAGTAAAAATATTTCTTCGATGTCGTGAAATCTTTGAAAAGATGGACCTATAAACATTTTGAAATTACAGGAAAGCCGATGATTTGTAATAATGTGACAAGTTATTCCTATAGCACTTCTGCCTTAGGATACTTGAGTATATTTTTTATCAATATTTTCCAAACCTCATAGACTTTCTTTATGCATTCAAATATTCTCATCTCAGTATACCTCTTAACATTATTTGGTAAGTCACTTCTTGTTTGCTACTTTTTCATTTATCCATGATTGTATTTACAAGTAACCCAGTCATTACACTAACTACATAGAACCACTGATTTTACTTCATCATATTTCTATAAATCTTTCTCTTTTCCCAACTTACAAATTTCATTGTTTTAATATTTACTGGTTGGTCCAATAGCGTTTCCACATGTCAAAAATTTGCAAAAACACCTCATATCAAATATTGAAAATTTCACCTCATCTTTCCTTTCCTTAGCATATTCATATCTCATATTCATATAATACATATAAGTTATTCATTACATTAACCTTAGGTCGTAATTCGTTGCATTGTTCTTGCTTATCTAAATCTTAGTCACATTTCTTTATTTGTTTGTTGCTTTGACAATTTGTCCCTTGATCATTGGTTCGCATATTAAATTTTCGTTGACTTGAGAAACCAAGAAACTGAATATATTCTTTCATTTCAGTTAAATTTGGACTCCAACTATGTTACTGTTGTTTCTTTGCTTGTTGCCCGTATTGATTTGACACGTGACCTTACATATTTTAAAGTTGGTTACCGTACAATTTTCAGGCGAAGCAACAACTAAGATTCTGGTGAAATGAAACAATTCTACCTTTAAACCAGCCTTAAAACCAGCCAATAAATCAACGCCGTTTTCGAATCATATATCACTATATCACTGATTGTTCCTCTGTCAAAATTCTCTAAAGATTCATGAAATCATTTTAGGATTAATGCAAGAAATAGATTAAAGCGTTCTGGTTATAATTAGCCCTAACTAATCATGGTCGAGTGGCCGGTGACTAAATCGAATCCTTATGGGACTTACTCAGAGAAGAACTGTATGAAGAACCTGTACGATAGCAAGAGCGGAAGCTCTGAAAAGTGGATAAATTCCATGAGAACCAAAGGCACCCATATTCTTGGGCGGAAGATGGACTCCAATATTAATCCCAGATGAATACGTGAATGGAAGCTTCGTTATATTTAATTCTGTTGACTGTAGTCAACATAAACAGAAACGATAGCGTTAGAATTACATTATTACATATGCCATCGTAACTATGGTTACAATTTGTTTTCCATCCTCTTTATAAGATTTATAATGGTGAGAATCATTTTTGTCTCGACTTGCTTCTCTTGTTTGTGCTTACCCTAATCCTCAACATCGGAATAGTCATCATGATCATCATCATCATCATCGTCGTCGTCGTCGTCAAGCGTTGAAATCAATTTTAGCGCAAGAAACAAATTCCTTACTGAGACGTTTCCATAGTAGAGGGTACGCATTTCTCATATTGCCTTTAGTTGAATTAAGATTATTTGAGGCTTAGTTTTCTTTGGTTGGAGGTGACTTTTAATTATGAACGGTCTGGGTGGTAGAATAGGAACTTTCTACGTTGTTATATTTATAAGTTTATTATATTTATATTTAAGTGGGAGATGTTATAGTAAAAAAAAACATAAAAAAACCCCCAAATATTTCAGCTCTAATGGTTTTACCTGTAAGCTTTATAGTGCATTACACAATATGTCTCTTGTCTTTTCCTCTCTATGTTGAGATTAGGTTTCTATATAGTTATGTCAACTTAATTTTTATCTATGCAGCCGATTTTTATGGAGCTTCATTTTAGTTATATGTAAGTTCGTTAAAGACGAGTTTGATAGAAATCGTCTAGAAATTGAGACGTATAATTAACTATTAGGTTATTTGCAAGATTTTCTGTTGGATACAGATTTTGTGACTGTCTTCTTTCCTTTGTTGGTTTTGATTTATGGGTAGTATGATGAATTGTCTAGCTTTAACGCGATATCTAACAAACTGTTTTTGGTGGGTTTCAAGGGTGATTGAAATATAAGTTTGAAAGAAATGAAATTGTTTTCAGAATTTGTCTACTTTTCCTTTATTTCTACTGTTTATAAAAGTAAACAAAAAGCAAAACGAAAAAAATCTCTCCTATGTTACCTTTTTCCATTTTCTTTCTTCAGTTTTTCCATTCTGAGTCTTTCTTCCCCTCTTCGTTATCTCTTACAGTGAAACTTGTTTGCCTGTGTAAAATACTCATTTGTTCCCTAAAAGAAAAATAAAATCTTGATATTTAGAATATTAACTATAACTGTAATACATCGCATCAAATCATCACTTCATGAATCTTGCAGCATTTTCCAACAGTATAAACATCCGACAATAAATTCCTCGTCACTGGATAGATAAAAGAAAGACCTTTATCATAATGCCCAGTCAATAAGATCTTATAAATTGACTTAATAATTGATTTCACTCTGTCCATCAAGCGCCTAGTGGCATTCTTGAAATTAGCTTCAAACAAATATTTAGACACACACACACACACTCACACACATACACACACACACATATATATATATATATATATATATATATATATATATATATATATATATATATATATATATATATATATATATATACCAGGAATAAATGTAATACTCGGATGTAATAGTCAATATCCCAACAGATGTAAATGTACCGTCAGAGGTTGAGGAAAACGAGAATACTTTTAGCGAACTAACGAAATCTTGTCACTATGTGAGCAACCGGTCTGCACTCCATGATGAAGAACTTGAATCTCTCTCTCTCACCCTTATCCACGCACGGGCGTATGGTATAAGCAAAGCATGAGTTCATATTTTGCTAACTTTGAAAATTTGCATGAATATATAAGACGAAACAATATTTTGATAAATGTTTCTTTCGTCTTCATTCGTTTTATATTTTCTTTTTACTAATAACGCCGTCAATATATTTTTTCTGGCTATAACCTATTGTTCAATCTTTTTAATAAGAAAAGTCTAGCAGAAGTTGGGATGTCAGAGGTGTGTGATGCCATAACATTTCAGACATTTTCAAGCACATTAATGTCACAAGCAAAGCAGTTGCATCTGAGCATGTATGTAGGTTGCTTAAATATGTTCAGTCAGGAAAATTGTAAAAGTAGTGTTTATTTGATAAATATAGCTTTTGGTATAAAGATGCAGATTAAAATACATAAACAGTGAATTTCAAAACATACGCCTAAGGGATTTTAACCTTTATTCAGGTTAGACAGCAGCAGATGTTTCATGTGCGTATGGTAATTTTTGTTTCCTTGCTTTCACAAAAATGTATCATTGGATTCTGTGTAAGGTAAATAATGAAGGCAATTTATATACCACAAAATTCTCGATTTCAGTACCGCTGTATATGCATATATAATAATAATAATAATAATAATAATAATAATAATAATAATAATATAGAAAGGATTGAGGTAACTCCTCCTGAAGATATAGAGTCAAAATTAAAAGAAGAGTGCCATTTGTTATCTGGTGAACGATATTTCGACATCTCGTGTGTCTTCAACTGGTTCAAAAAATAAATTTGTCAATCTACTTCATTTTGGTTAATATAGAAAGGATTGAGGTAACTCCTCCTGAAGATATAGAGTCAAAATTAAAAGAAGAGTGCCATTTGTTATCTGGTGAACGATATTTCGACATCTCGTGTGTCTTCAACTGGTTCAAAAAATAAATTTGTCAATCTACTTCATTTTGGTTAATATAGAAAGGATTGAGGTAACTCCTCCTGAAGATATAGAGTCAAAATTAAAAGAAGAGTGCCATTTGTTATCTGGTGAACGATATTTCGACATCTCGTGTGTCTTCAACTGGTTCAAAAAATAAATTTGTCAATCTACTTCATTTTGGTTAATATAGAAAGGATTGAGGTAACTCCTCCTGAAGATATAGAGTCAAAATTAATAATAATAATAATAATAATAATAATAATAATAATAATAATAATAATAATAATAATAATAATAATAATAATAATAAAAAAAGTAGCAAAATAATGAGACCTCGATATTAGATAAATAGAAGATTATTTATATATGTTATAATTTAGAACAAACAGTATAAAGTTGTCATTATAGTACTTGGAGTTTCGAATATCGGAGCGTGTGTATATGTGCGGGTGTAGGTGTGTGATAGGAGGGTGCATATGTATGTATGTATATATGTACATATAAATATATATATATATATTATGTTACGCGTATGCATGTAAACACATATGTGGATATTAGAATGAGGTTGCGTACACATACACAAACACATATATATATACATATATACGTGTGTGTGTGGATATGTGTGTATGTATGAATTCGTACATACACTTATTTGATTGCGTGTGTGTATGTGCATGTACGTATACATGTTTGTGTGTGTACGTATGTAGACGTTATGAACGCAGGAGGTTTATGTCTATGTATTGTGAGAATATAGTTGCGTGTATTCTTTATTCTTTTTCTTTTTTTCTTTTTCTACCCATTAGAGTAACTTCCCTTTTATTCACGGTCTTTCATAGCGTCTGTTGCCATTAATAGCCGACGAGAATGCATCGTAACTCTTCGCTCAGACATTGTTTTTATTATAACTGAACACTAAACAATCAAACATTAATGTATGTATCTATTTATCTATCTATCTATCTATCTATCTATCTATCTATCTATCTATCTATCTATCTATCTATCAATCTATCTATCTATCTATCTATCTATCTATCTATCTATCTATCTATCAGTTTCTCGCGGTTGGCGCTTGTCATCGAGAAACTGATCGGCAAGGCGCAAACGTGCGCCGTGCCGGGCAGGAGCATCCATGACAACCTCCATCTGATGCGCTACATCATAGAGCAGGTAGTTAAGGAACCTGGCATGGGTGGGGCCCTGATCAATTTAGATCAATCGAAAGCTTTCGATAGGGTAGACCATCAATACTTGGAGGCTGTCCTCATAGCGGCCGGCTTCGGTCCCATTTTCCGCGGCTGGATGGCTGCCCTGTACAGAGGCATCCGTTCGGTAGTTCGCGTCAATGGGCATCTATCAAGACCCTTCAACATTGCACGTTCGGTTCGTCAGGGATGCCCCCTCTCGTCGCTTCTATACGTGTTGACTCTCGAGTCACTACTGCGGAAGCTGGCGACGCTGAGGGGCATCCCGCGAGAGTTGGGATGCGGGACGAGCGTGTCTAGCCAAAAGCACATCGAGCTTGTCGGCGAGACACTGAGAGACTACGAAGCGGTAACGGGAGCGAAAATCAACTGGGATAAGTCAGTGGGCTTGCGGCTCGGCACCTGGAGAAGCAAGCCCATGCTGTCAAGCAGCGCCTCCGTCGTAGGACGTTGGACTGACGGTCTGGTTGAGTTGCTCGGGGTCTGGTTTGGTCCAGACCTCCAAACGGAGAAGAACTGGGACGAGATAACGAGAAGGGTAGCCACTCTAGCCCGGCAATGGGCCGAGAGGAAGCTTTCCCTAAAAGGTCGGGCGGAGGTGGCGAACACGTACATCGCGTCCATCATCTACTACCGCCTAACCGTCGTTCCTTGTCCCGACCCTACCATCACCAAGCTGGAGCGCATCCTCTTCCGCTTCTTGTGGAAAGGAAGTGTTCCGATGGTTAGGCGATCCGTTTGCTGCCAACACCCGTTAAAAGGAGGACTGGGCATGCCGTGGTTGATGATGCGCAGACACGCGCTGAGACTGCGACATCTCCTGCTCTACGTAGACAACGGTGAACAGGTGTGGTCGCCGTTTTGCGGCGCGCTTTCCCGCAGCTCGTCTCCATGACCGAACTGCAGTCGTGGATCAAGAAGAGGCCGAGGAAGGGCGAATGGAAACGCGAGTGTCGCGTTGCTCTCCGGCAACTCCAACAACCCGGGTCAACCTTGAGCGACTGCATCACAACTAACGCATTCTATAGTGGATTAGTGGAGGGAAGGTTGTACGACGACGATCTCGGGGCGAACCTGGGCGTCGACGAGGAATACCTGACCCGCCTGTTTAAGACAACCTTCGGGCCGGGACCTATGGACAACTTCCAGAGATCCCTGGCCTGGCAGTGCTATCGAGAAGCTCTACCCGTTCGGGATAAGCTCTACAGGCATGGCTCGAGAAATACGGGGCCGACCTGTCCGAGATGCGGGCGGAGCGACGAAACCGTTCTGCACGCACTCGTACAGTGTCCCACCATTTCCGAGCTGTGGGCTTACGTCGAACAACTGCTATCGCGTGTGGGACGAGTCGGTCTA